>NW_024541314.1:0-258747 GCF_016758755.1 Suillus discolor
GAGCATCTTGATCAACGTGACTTTGTGCAACTCCATAGAAAGGGCAAGACTTTCCACCGTGGCCCATGTACCATATAAATCCTTGGTCAGCAAGAGTGTCGTCCTCGAAGCACTTGCCATTCCACAATTGGATTTTGTGGAAAGGCAATGACTGATGTGATTTGAGAGGCAAGGCTGACACCAGCTGTGGTCGCCAGTGCAAGTTGTGCAATGGAAGGCAGCATCTTCACATTGGCAAGTCTCACAGATCCCTGTGGCAAATTCTCTGAGTCCAAGATGACATCTAGATATGTGTCCGGTGGGTGAGATACTCTGCTATGAAGTCATTTTGTGTCTATGTCATTTATGAGAAACAATTACTAGTAAGCCACGGCCTGTTAGATAACCTTTGTTTTTCTCCCTTGCTCAGGAGCCTCTCCATCAATAGCAAAGTCACCAAACATTTCTTGGTTTAAATCATCTTCTGGGATGTCTGGTGATTCTGCATCTACTGCTCTGGCTCGTTTCCTTGGGCTGGTGGTATGCTCTGGCAAAGTTTCATACAGCGCATCAGCACAAGACTCAACCCAAGAGGGCTTTCCCTTTCTGTCTCTTGTAGGTTGGTGAGTAACATAATCAACATCCAAATCCTTTTTTTGTGATAACTTTCCTCTATCTTGGAAAGAATAAGAAATAGCCTTGAGACGCTGGCGTTTTTTTGAGGACATAGTGCTTAGACCGAAGAAAGATTCTGCCGTATGAGAAGTCAACCAATTTGATATCACAAGCTTTGTCTAATCTGGACATCTACTATTGGGAAATTACTCCCCTTCTCATTCTCTTATTTGATCTCCGAATGGCTTTTAGACCCCCCTTCTTACCTGCCCCCACTCTATTCAAAATCCCGCTGGTCCGGATACTTTGGTCTCGGTACACCAAGCCTATCATGTACTTTATCCTTGACAAAGTGGGCAATTACAATTCTCTCCCCATCGCCCCACTTCAGCACCCATGCTCCAGCACCTTTCCTAAAATGTAAACCATAGTGCCAGGGGTGTTACAAGTAACATCAGTCACATGGCCCCCCTATCATTTTCCCTTCATCTCGCCCTCACCATCTACCGGCTCGTCCTCCTTTACCGCCTTTCCGTTGACCGGATCCTCGGGGACCGTTCCCGTCCCTCGCATCGCCCGCCTCTATGCACGTGCACGCACGTTCCTCCTCTGATTCGAACCACCAATGTGGTCCCGGCACCTCTGACTCGGTCTGACTCGTGCCACCAATGTGGCTTTCCTCTTTCTGTTTCTCCTGACTGCGGATTCCTGCACGTTGTATATCTTACCATTGGTCCGTTCCAACGTTTCTCGATCTCATTCCCATTTCGACCATCCATCACTAATCCGGCTATGTTGCCAACGCACCTATACCATTCTCGTATCCCCTTTACCCTTACCTACTGTGCGGTAGCCTTGCCCTTAACCCTCTCCACTTAGTATAAGTAGTCGGTCACCCTGTACTAGATTCTCTAACTTGAATCTACTCAATCTTCCCTGGAACATACTTCCCTCTGAAGCCCCTCAGCTTCAGTCTCTAGTATCTTTTCTTAGTCGCTCTCCGCGGCTAAGTCTACCTCGATCGACCTCATCGTCCGGACAAGACAGTCCTGACCTTGAGTGACTTTTAAGACATCCGTCTACGAAGTCACGTGACACGCGCGTACTGTGATCGCTGCCGACTAGTCGTCGCCAGGCTCACTTGCTATACCGGATCCTTCCGGTTACGTCACGAACGTTAGCGGACGACGCCCCTCTTAGGGCTCCGCCTAACAGATCTATTTGAGTGCGTAACAAGGGGGATATGCTAGCTCAGCACCCAGATCTGGCAGAGCTAGTATGGCATGGTGAGCTTTGCCAAGGCTCACCAAAAGGTCATAAAATGAAGGCGACGCTCCAGGGTCTCGATGACTTGGGGTCTCTCGATTGACGATAACTTCCAATCCAGAAAACTCTGAGGGCCAGACAATGGGATCCGAAGTACGAACCATATCCTTCATATTAGCAACTGATTCCACGCCGGCCTGATATTGATCTGGCGCAATAACACTGGTGATAGCGGACCACAAATGTTCAGCTACCGTTATTTCGGACAACCACTCTCGGACCGCAGGTAAAGAAAGAGTGCCTGATTGGTACAAGTCATCCTGAAGCCGCTAGCCCATTTAAGTTAGTTCTGTATCACAGCAGTATATTAATATGAAGTTACCTCATGACGTTGCATGAATCCTCCGGGGCATAAGGTCACCCTTCCTACTCCAAACTCTCCCCCACCTGAAGGCATGACAAATCCTTGAGAACGCCAAGGCTGCTTTGCCTTCTGAGTTGGCTTGGGCAAAGACTGATCTAAGGCAGGTCTCAGCAATTTGATGGACTGGTTGACACGATCCTAATTATAACTGATTAAAAGAACTTAAACTGTATTAATCAGACTTGTACCATTCTATCAGGCACCATGATTTCTGGCAAATACCAAGCGAGAATCCTTCCGTGCCTGTCAACAAATGTTGCCGGCTCTGATATTAAACCGAATGAAGGACAGTGGAAATATTTTGCTAGCTTATGTCTCTGGCTGTCAGCATGCGATGGGTGGGATGCCTTGGCACTATCTGCAAACCGATCTACATCTAAATCTGCCCGCACTATGGCAACAAAATGAATGACAGACCCCCCAACCATCAAATCAACACTCACGGGGATTAACTACAGCATGGGCTATCACGACCGCAGCTCTGGTAAGTTCAATCTCCGTAATGACATTTGCCGTGACATCGCTACCAGTACTGGGACAGTAAGTCCTGCCACTTGGCCCACAATCTGGTCCTAAAATTCCAGCTGTTCAGTTTTGCCAGACAGTGACATGAGACTCCCTTACCTGGCTCTTTAAAGCAAATTGTCATTGATTTTGTCACCTATCAGCAACTCATACGGCGATGAATCATGGAGTAGGTCATCTACATGCCCACGGAGGATCTTGGACAGAATTGTTACAGCAGGATCTGCCATTTTTCAGTGGTTGAAGTTTGGAAAAACAGACATTAAACGACGGAATGATAAATTTTTCAACCACAGACGATCTAGACTATAAATGGTTTTTAATTTAAGTCGCGATGTGGATCAAAAGACTTTGAAAGATCCAAATTGGGATAGCTTCTAAATTTGGGTGAAATTCAACGCCTACACTGTGAGGCTGTCGGACAGAATACACCAAGATCCCCCATTTCTTGGTGGTTGGAGTATTGAGAACAGAATTGAAATAGCAGAATGGGAAAATTTCTAACCAGGTGGTGTAGACTATATATGGTTTTTAAGGTTTTTGATTTACAACGTGCGATGCGGAGCAAAAGTGGAAGATCCAGATCAGGATAACTTCTAAACTGGACGGGGCCATACTATATGATTTGCGGCAACATACCATCCAAGCAGAGGCCTGTATTATGAAAGAAACAGATGAGAAACAGCAGTCTCAACTTAAGTTACATCTTGTCTTTTAAATTCAAGCTTTATGCTGACGGCAAGTAATAAACCAGTATGCTGCTCTGATTGTCTTCTAACTGAATATCAAATCTTCAGCTTCGGCTGGATTCAGTTAGAAGACAATCAGAGTAAGGCATGTCCTTCTCCTCAGCTCAGGTGAAATACCTGAGATACATCCCTTACTCTGATTGTCTTCTAACTGAATCCAGCCGCAGCTGAAGATTTGATATTCAGTTAGAAGACAATCAGAGTAAGGGGTGAGGCGCAATTGCTACTTGCCAAAAGCCTCATCCCTTGCTCCGATTGCCTTCTAACTGAATCCAGCCTACATGCAGCTGGTATCTCAGGTATTTCACCTGAGTTGAGGAGAAGAGCAATCGTGTCTCACCCCTTACTCCGATTGTCTGAATACCAAATCTTCAGCTGCGGCTGGATTCAGTTAAAAGAAAGACAATCAGAGTCAGGGATGAGACGCAATTGCTCTTCTCCTCAGCTCAAGTGAAATACCTGAGATACCAGCTGCATGTAGGCTGGATTCAGTTAGAAGGCAATCAGAGAAAGGGATGAGGCTTTTGGCAAGTAGCAATTGCGCCTCACCCCTTACTCTGATTGTCTTCTAACTGAATATCAAATCTTCAGCTGCGGCTGGATTCAGTTAGAAGACAATCAGAGTAAGGGATGTATCTCAGGTATTTCACCTAAGCTGAAAAGAAGAGCAATTGCGCCTCACCCCTTACTCTGATTGTCTTCTAACTGAATATCAAATCTTCAGCTGAGACTGGATTCAGTTAGAAGACAATCAGAGTAACGGATGAGGCTTTGGCAAGGCCCATAGCATGTATCTCAGGTATTTCACTTGAGTTGAGGAGAAGAGCAATTGCATCTCACCTCTTACTCTGATTGTCTGCTAACTGAATCCAGCTGCAGCTGCATCTATTCTGTCATGTTCAAGACTAAAGGCGAGCGCACTGAGGGTACTCTCAAGCTCACCCCTATTTCAACAATATGCCGCGGTGAAAATTGGTGGACATTCTAAGTTACTGCATTCGGGGGTCACGTGACTTTTTCGCACGAACAAGGAACCTGGCATCACGATTTCGTTGCAAATTAAAAAAACTAAGTTATATTTGGCATCATTGAATTGAAGAAAAAATAACAGAGCGCAAAAATCAATACAAGGCTGCCGCAGAGGGGCCCTCTCTGCGACAGTCTAGTACTGTCATAATACAGTAATAAAAAGTATGATAAAAAAAGGAATAGCTAACTATATAACATAATCTGCGAATGACGCAATCAGTATTTGCAAAGAGAATATCAAACAGGTTACCTTTGAGTATCGGAGCAAGCCAAAAGAAACATATCTGTAAGCTGCGGTCATTGTTTTGAGAAGAGAGAGCGATGGGAAGTACCTTATGGTGGAGCAGGTGTCATCCTTCCGGAGAAAATACAATACAAGAATGATGGGAGGAGGCGCACCAATGTGGACACTTAAACCTCCCAAGCGCAATGATGGTTGAAGGAGGGGCGCACCAATGTGGACACTAAATCCTCCCCAAGCCAAGCCCCCAGTACTCAATGGTAAACAAAGGGAGGAGAAGTGCGCCAATGTGCACATAGATCTCCTCCCCAAGCCAAGCCCCCAGTACTCAATGGTAAACAAAGGGAGGAGAAGTGCGCCAATGCGCACATAGATCTCCTCCCCAAGCCAACCCCCAGTACTCAATGGTAAACAAAGGGAGGAGAAGTGCGCCAATGCGCACATAGATCTCCTCCCCAAGCCAAGCCCCCAGTACTCAATGATAAAAGAAGGGAGAAGTGTGCCAATGCACACATAGATCTCCCCAGTATATATAGATTGACTAGAAAGAAGGCGTTTAGTGAAGAGATTGTTGAAAAAAAAGACAGACCTTATATGTGGAGGCGCCCCAATAGCCTCCCCAGTGAATGGAAATTGACTAGAAAGAAGGCGTTTAGTGAAGAGACAGTTTAAAAAAAAGGATAGACCTTATATGTGGAGGCGCCCCAATAGCCTCCCCAGTGAATATAAATTGACTAGAAAGAAGGTGTTTAGTGAAGAGACGGTTGAACAAAAACAGACCTTGGATCTGCAGGCGCACCAATAGCCTCCTCAGTGAATAGAAATTGGCTAGAAAGAAGGCATTCAGTGAAGAGATGGTTGAAAAGAGGCATACCTTAGGTATCCTTTCACCGGATGAACCAAAGAAGATCAACCTATGCACCCAAATTAGAAATAGAATTGGAATTAAGAGACACATACCGCGTGGTAGAGAATGAGCGCTCAGTGAGTTGTGAGCCACTTACACAGCTGCAGTCTGTGTAGGTGGCTAACAAGGTGAGCGGATGGAAGAGATGTGGTTTGAAATTGAACCATGTGAAATTGTTGTGCCTGGCTATATGTTACAACATATTTGATGTTGTTTGTCGTGGAAAATGCCGGCGTGACACGATCACATGACTGGTTGGTTTGAAAATTCGCAAAGTCCTTTGCACTGCATTGTTTGGCATGGAAAATGCCGGCGCAACCATGGACACAATCACATGACTGGTTGATTTGAAAATTCTCAAAGTCCTTTGCGCTGCAGTTGTCTTTATGCCACCTAGAAAGAAGAACACAGCAAAGAAGTCCTGTGGCGGTTCTGCCAAGAAACTTTTGGCACCTGTCGGCTCTCCTCCGGTGCCCGCTGCGTCACACGCCGAATCGTCCACGTCATCCTTGGAGCCGGAAGACACTAGGACAACTGAAGATCACAGTATAGTAAGTTTTTTTGCCTACTTCAAGTGTTTCATTGACTGACTGCGGGTCAGTGGTGTTTGATTTGTCGCGATGGCGCGGAAGGTGACGTTGTACTTTTTGAATGCAACGCGTGCCCCCGCGTCATGTGCAGCAAATGCATTGAGGTGCCCAAGGCCCATATCGATGACGTCCGACATACGGATGTAATATTTTTATGTCTTTCTTGTCACTCGTTGCGGACGATCAAGGAGCCCACGCCATATTTTGTGAGTCTTTCTTTATTATTCAAATTTTAAATTGATTGACTGTTCAGGGCTTCTATCATAACATTTTGCCAGAGCAAGGAGGAACGCCTGTACTCCCAGGCTTCCTGCAGCTCAAGGGCAAGTACGAGCTGGCGTCTAGCTCCATCTTGGCAGCCACACCCCTTGCCGTCGTCCATTTTATCCTTGGTGGCAAGGACAGAATCCCGACACCCGTTCCACTCCTCTCCCATTACCTCGACAAGTTCTACCCCAGTGGCGGGTTTCTGTACATCGAGATCTTGTTCGACGTTGCTTCATATCAGCAGATCGACAACTACACCCGCGACCAGGTCCGAACGGTTTCTGAGCTCACCAGTCACCTTGGTTCCACCGGTCGCATCTTTGCGTTTCTCTCCAACCATTCGGAAGAAGACAGTGGGTGGCTCTTTGCAGGGAAAGAGGGTCAAGGTGAGGGAGAGTATGTTGCGATGGAAGTTCAGCATGTAAGTCTAAAATTTTGGACGTTTTAACGTTATGAATTAATGTATCCTAGGTTCTCTCTACAGTGTTAAAGCCCTATGCTAGGATCCTCAAGTCCTCCCACATCGTCTTCCTGGTCTGCGGCTCTGTGGTGGCGCACGAGACACCCTACACTCAGCTCAAGGAGGCCATTCTTCAATTCGACTTCGTGGGCACAATCATCTTTCCCGCACCTCGCTTTCAACCTCTTGTCGCCATGAATTTTTTGGTCGCCATGATGGAACTTGTCGCGATTGAGCAACTCAGCATCCGCAGCGTGTTTCCCACTATGCGGCTCTACCAAGAGCTGGGCCGAGAGGGTCGCTGTGACGGTTGCTGATAAGAGTCGCGACGAGGACGCCCCAGACCGTGTCTCTGTTTGCCGGTACATCTACACATGCAAGTACACCAACTGTGGTAGCATGCAAAAGTTGCCTCCCTACAAGTTGTCCGTCACCAAGCCTCCTGGGTCAATTGTCAACAGCGCAAAGACCAAGAACTGCGCTTGGTTCCAGTCGCCTTCTACTCATTTTGTACTTCAGTCTTCAGCTGTGTCTACCCAAGGCAAGCGCATGAATGAGGGGGTGCCTACTGGGACTGCCAAGAAGGTGCGCAGGTGATTTGGGTATTTACTTGACAGTGTATGTACATAATTTGAATTGAGTTATCACTTTGTCACACGGTTGATTTGGTAACGACGCGTCTTGGTTTGCATGCACGTGATCGCGTCTCCTTCAAAATTTCAACTTTTCGGCCTGGTCTAAGGTTACGCGACGCATACCCACCCTTGCCGAAAGCTCCTGACTTATACAACGTGTCATCAATGGCTGAATGGTATGCTTCTTGGGAGGGAGTACTGACTCTCCACAAAGATCAGTTTGTAAATGGGAAGAATTCCTGTCACAATTTGCTGAGACAGATCCGCAATGAAATTGTCGCAATTCATCACACAAGAGAGGATCCTGAGGATTTACCAAAGGGATTGAAAAAGGTACTGTTCATTCTGAGTATACAATGGTGCTGACATACTTGATATATAGGCTATCCGGAGGTACTACCTCCAGTTCTTAACGGACGCTGATGATCGGCGTGATGAGCAACAGATCTTGGGAGATGACTCAGAGCTGGAGGAAGAACTTGGCATGTCCCCTGAGGACAGAGAGTTGGCGGCTCGTCCTAAGGACGCAGGGTTCTACAAGAAGGAGCTTAAGCTTGGGACGTCGCACAGAAACTCTTTAAGCAGGAGATGGACGACTACGATAAGGAGCAGCAACAGAAGAAAGGCGTACAACATTCTATTAAGTATAGGACTGGACATGCGAGGGAATGGTTCAACAGCATGACCTCTGCACATCGGAAGGAGGTTGAGGAGGCGAGGGACAAGTGGAATAGGGATGGCGCCCCAGCAGAATCACAGGCGATGTAAATTGTCATTTTTTGTTCAATTTCTACTCTAACTATATTGGCAGGTATCGAAAGAAAAACCTCAAAAAAGTTCTCGATGATTTTACAGAACAGATTCATCGTACTATGGGTTGCCGACTCGTGATGTTGGTCAGTCACAAGAAAAATGCCGATCAGACTTTAAGTGTCAAGATGTGAGTATTTATACACTCTCCTCAGTGTAAACTAACAATGTTATTGTTATTCAGTCATGAGTCTCAGCCTGTCAATCAGAAGAAATCGTTTAGCCAGAGTTCTTGAGGAAGCAAAGAATGGACGTCTGAAGGTTTTGAAAAATATGCCGAGTGGTCAAAGGCTGAATTCTGTGAGTTTTGTATTTTTTTTGGATCGGTTCAGACTGCTCAATGACCATGTATCAGACCCCACCAATGATGATGATGACTCCTCCGATGAAGAAACGAATGATGGAAAGGATGCAATGCCCGAAGTCATCCTGGATAACCACGGTTACGCAAAGCTCCCTTCTCGTAAGGAAGTGAGCCTCAAGGGGCAACAAGAACTGGTTCGGCAAATTTTTCATGCATCTTACAGCGAGTTGTTGATTACTTCGTCTTTGTCGATTTTAACTTGACTCACCTTCCGTTTTTCAGAAGTCTTCACTGGTAGCATGAAGCCAGTACCTTGGCTCTCAATCGCCGGTGAGCCTTTGCTGTACCTGGATCCAGACTCCATCCCCAATGGTTTTACCGTGCAAGACCCATCTCATTTGAGAGTGAAGGAAATCAACAAACTTTGGGGCCATTGGGAAGCCCGGAAGGCTTCGAAGCAGAGACTCGTTATTTTTGTCGGAGCTGCAAGTGCCCACATGAACAAGTCCCTGCTCGAAAATGCTGTTTATGTAGGCGAGAAGAAATCAAAAAAGAAGTACGTAGAAGTCGACGATGAAGAAGGAGCCTCAGCTGCCCCTACACCCATGAAACGTACAAGACGGCTGGCCGAGGACAGCTCCGAGGACAGCTCTGATGATAATCTAGCTCCATCAGCAGGCCTCGTCGCTCGACCGTCAGTTGCTCAAGAAGGCATACGCACACCAGCTACTGTGCCAATGAAAGATCGAATGTCATTCTTACGATCCCTCAGCAGCAACAGAGAGTATCTGCTTTTCATTTCGAGTATTGGTGGCTTGAAAAAGGTACGCTTGTGATTTTTACCTAGATTGGTGAAACTTGACACTCACCCGATGCAGGAACAAAGCTCTGAGGCAACCGAATGGCCTGCATGGGCGACATGGTCTTGGGAGGGATCGCACCTTCCAAACAGTGTACACTCAGAGGTTAGTGAGTTGGACATGTTCTTTGAGGTAGTCTCATCTGCGAAGATATCTGGCTTGGCGTCAGCCATGAAGGTCGGCCTAGGTCTCGGGATGCTGCTAAGAGAATGTAAGCGAGTCATCGAGTATGAGGCGGATGACGCTACCCCCAACACCCCCTCTTACCTTGGCACCTCTATTTTGGGTATCAAGACCCTCGACCTCGTTATAGAGGCAATAAACACAGCCAGAGGTGGGGTCACCCGCATGGTCAAGGCGAAGGAGGGACAACATGCTGCCATTACTGAGGCTGGTGGAGAAGAACATGGTACCGATACTGCCGCTCAGACTATTTCGACCAGGGAAGAGGAAGTGGATGACGAGAAACAAAGGGAGGAAGATGAGATGAGAAGGAAGGTTGAAGAGGAACTTCGCGAGACAGAGGAACAGAAGAAGAAAATGGCGATGCTGCAGGAGGACATGAGAAAGCTGGAGGAGAGAAAGCGAAAGCTGGAGGAGGAGAACCAGAAGCTGTTGAAACTGGTGGAAGTGGCGAACGAAAAGGACAGTGAGGGTAAGGAGCCGGAGAAGGCTGAGGAGGAGGAGGAGGAGGAGGTAGTGCAGAAAGGGAAGAAAAGAGGAAAGTCTGGGGGATCTGGAAGACCATCCAAAAAGCCTACCACTGACAATATTCGTCGATCCAGCAGAGCCAGACAGCCGTCCAAAAAGGCCATGCGCAAGTGACATAGCATAGCACATTGTATTGTTGCTGTTTTCATTCATAAATCTAGTGGATATTACTAGGCAAAGTAATATACATTATAAGGTGGCCAGTATATAGTTGACATGGCCACTCAAGATCCTTAGACCTCATCTACAAGCAGGAGGCTGGCTGAACTGGCCAGTACTTGCTCTACATGACCGGCCAGCACCTTTATACATGCCAGTACCTGCCCTATACCCCCGGCTGGGACTCTTATACTGTGCTGGCCAGTACTTGCACTACATGACTGGCCAGCACCTTTATACATGCCAGTACCTGCCCTCTACCCCCAGCCGGGGCTCTTATACTGAGCAGTATAAGAGCCCCGGCTGGGGGTAGAGGGCAGGTACTGGCATGTATAAAGGTGCTGGCCAGTCATGTAGTGCAAGTACTGGCCAGTTCAGCCAGCCTCCTGCTTGTAAAATGAGCACATGGCCTATACCCCCGGCCGGGGCTCTTATACAGCACAGTATAAGAGTCCCGGCTGGGGGCTGTGTCATGGCTGAGCTGCCCAGTACCTGCCCTGTGTGCTCGGCCAGGGCTCTTATATGATCATATATAAGAGTGCTGGCTGGAGGCTGTGTCCTGGCTAAGCTGGCCAGTACCTGCCCAATACCCCTGGCCGGGACTCTTATACAGGGATGTATAACAGTCCTGGCCGGGGGCTATGTCATGGCTGAGCTGGCCAGTACCTGCCCTGTGTGCTCGGCCGGGGCTCCTATACGACCATGTATAAAAGTGCTGGCCAGTACCTGCTCTATGTGCTCGGCCGAGGCTCTTATACGTCCATGTATACAAGTGCTGGCCGGAGGATGTGTCCTCACTGAGCTGGCCCCTGCCCTACCACAGTTGGCCAGTACTCCTATACATAGGTGTATGAGCAGGGCTGGCCGGAGGCTGGGTCCTGGTGAAGCTGGCCAGTGCCTGCCCTATGTGCTCGGCCGAGACTCCTATACGACTGTCCATAAGAGTGCTGGCCAGAGGCTGGGTCCTGCCCTACATGGCCGGCCAGCACCCTACATGTGGTCATATGAGCAGTGCTGGCCGAGCACTTGTATATGGAAACATCGGCCAGTCCTAGCTCTACACACTGCCTGAGTGGTCACACAGGCTACATACCTTGCGGGTTCAAGGTACACTGGCTGTGCCTACCTCTACACACCGGCCAGCCACATATCTACCTGGACAGGCCGGTACTGGCTGGGACACATTCTACAGCCTTTTGGCACATCCGGGGCACCACTTCTACGTCCAAAGTGACTGAAGGGTCTGTTGTCGCAGGAATGAAAACTGGTTCGATCTTGAATTGAACAGTGTCATTGCTCTTCTGCCCGTGTTAAACAAACATCATTGTAAAATCAAGATCAACTCACGTCCATTGTGAGGTAAAATTCTCAGTGCAGCATTCAAGATGAGAACTTGCGTTAGAGTAAATAGCGTGCGACGGTATTGTTTCATCCTCATATGTACGTTTAAACGAATGCCATTATGGGGCAGTGCTTCGTCAGACTACCCTCAGATAGGAAGATCCGAACTATGCACATTTTGTTCGGGTTGTCTGCAGCCTTTGCTTCTCTTTAGTCAGGTGACATAATTCAAATACCGTACATCTCAGTGAAAATATGGTCATGGCAAGGGGAAGCCGAGCCGAAGGCTCGGCGGGAGCTTTCCAAGGGGTCGAGGTTTGGGGGTCGCAAAACCATACCAGGGGTAGCCTCCTGCGTACTATGTAGCTTCTGGCGATTGCACTCCAACATGCAGTGTCCCTTCTCAAGGTGAGTCTGTGCTCCAGTTCATGCACTAATAGTGTGTCTAAATAACTTCATTGGGTCTATCATACAGGCATTCTCGACAAAAGATTCCCATTCTTCCCGAAGAACAAGTGTGTTGCTATGGTGCTACTGTGTTATTAGACACCTTACCTTTTCCAGGAACAAAGTGGACGGTCCGAGTCTGGGAGTATCCTGCCGCACTGCTACAGTGCATGGTCCTCCATTTGTTACAGGCATCCGTAACACCTACAGGAGCCCCAGCTCTGCCTATGCCTGCCCCCGCTCTGCTAGACTCCCCGCGCGGCGGTGCGCCGCCCGCGCCTAGAAAGACAGCGGTCTGGACCGCTATGACCCCGCCCCTGGCGCTATGACCCCGCCCCTGGCCTAGACAGCCTTGTACCTGATCCATGGAGGCTGTATGCCTCATGGTCACCCTAGATCAAGCGCATGCATACCGCATGTCGCTTCATGAAGATCCGGAGCGCTCTTGGCGCTTCCTGTACCTATGCGCAGCTGCCCTTGGCGCAGCATGCTTGATCAGAGGTTAAGCCTCATGTATCTTATCTGAACCTCATGTCTTGTTATCATAGATCCTAGATATACTATTGATTACAGACTGAGCTAGAATACTTGTAGTACTTCCCTATAAGTAGGCAGATTATTGTACTTAGACTTTACTTTAATCTACTAGGTTCATCCCCAGAACTTGCTCAACTAAGCCTTACCAGCTTCCTTGTGTGAGACCGCACTTCTAAGTCACCCCCATACGACTTAGCACGTATCCGCTAGCCCTGTATCTCAACGAGCGCCGTCTTACCGAGATCACCGGAGGAACCCTTGACATTCCGTCAAGCTGAGAACCACCCTCAGCTTCAGTAGACTCACTCGAGTCGTCGCTGAGAAGACCTATCCTAGTTCGCACACGCCGACCAACGGTCAGCGTAACACCATTGGCAATGAATCCTGCGGGACCCCCACAGGAATTCATTGCCAATGCAGCGGTCATGTAGTAGTACTACTGATCTTGCAGTGTGCGACTTCTACTTGGCATTCAAATGGAGATAACCTGGAGAATTTTGCACCAATTATTTCGCGGCTAGCAGCTGTGAGTCACACAGTGAGTTCTTTTTAATCTGTTGCCTTCTTTGCTCGCTCTCAAGCACAATTTTCGTTGGCTATTGACCCACTGTTAATATTATACATGCCATACTTCAGACCAATCTCATTCCCACTTCTCAGCGCAGCCACTTTTGCTACAAGAACGTTGGACCGATCTCATTCGCCCACTGTACGTTTTCCAATCTCATCCTCAGCACACTCCCATGCCACCATGGCTACTCACCGCATACTCAAACAGTTTTCCATCTTACCACCTCAGCACACTCCCGTGCCACCATGGCTACTCACCGTGTACTCGAACAGTTCCATCTTACCAGAGAGGCATTTGACTGGGTCATTGGCGAAGTGGAAGCCAATCTCGTCCTCAGCACACTCCCGTGCCACCATGGCCACTCACCACATACTCGAACAGTTCCATCTTACCACCTCAGCACACTCCCGTGCCACCATGGCTACTCACCACATACTCGAACAGTTCCATCTTACCACCTCAGCACACTCCCATGCCACCATGGCTACTCACCGCATACTCGAACAGTTCCATCTTACCAGAGAGGCATTTGACTGGGTCATTGGTGAAGTGGAAGCCAAGTTCAACCAGTCATTAGTGAACCCGGGAGAGGTGTATGGCACACTTGCTACAACAATATCCTGGGTTTCATCAGCAATGCGCCGATCATGAGCGGGGAGCTGCCAGGGCACATCCAAGTCGATTCCCACTGTTAATATTATACATGCCATACTAATACTTACAAAAACTTCTTCAGATCAATCTCATTCCCCTGCTGTACATTTTCCAATCTCGTTCTCAGCACACTCTAGTGCAGCCTTCTGCATAGCCTTCACAACTTCACTGACTTCCGTAAAGGTACCTACATTCTTGTATACATTTTGTATGATATGCGCTTGAAAACCTGTAGCATCTGCAAGCTGTTGAACTTGGTAGTCGAAGCCAATCTGTGCAAAGTCTCCAATATCACAGATATGAATTTCAGAATTGAAAAATGCAACAACATCAGTGTCGGAAGGTGCAGTAGTCTTTTGGAGCTGGGTTTCCTGGGATTGTGGCTGAGAGGGATTGCCTGCACTTTGTGGCTGAGAGAGATTGCCTGCACGAGTTTTGACTTGCCATTGAGATGACTGACAGTGCAGATGTACAGGCATTATATATTTGCGTATGGTAACTAACAAGGGGTCAGTGGCAGTCCAAAGTTCAGTAAGATTTCGTATTTGCAAGTAGTAGTATACTATACACACCCTTAAAGCAGTGCAGTGAATATCGGCAACTTGAATGCTAATAAACTCTTGATGGCAAACTGTATAAGCCGTCACGCAAATGAATCTGGATTGGGCTAGCAGTAATTGGGTACAGAAAATCTAGCGGTTAGAGTGGTCGTGGTAGTGATTTAAAAATTCAGCCCCCCTAAATGAGTGGCTGCCTCCGATCTCTTTATACTCCGTCTCTCACTGCCAGCAGTGCTACTGCAGACATGTCTGTCTTTGAGCCGAGATCAGTCCTGATGCTCCTCAAAAACTCGACGGCCATTCCACCCCTCGAGAAAAATTTGTTCGAGAAACACTGGGCTGCCAGTGTGAGTCCAACATGCTGCCAGTGAGACATAGAGACAATACTTACTGACACAACATAATGATACTAGGTAGAAAAACGTGTTGCTGCATGGAAAGACTCACGCAGCCATAAGTGCAATCCTCGGCCAGAGTTCCAGTTAAAGTGGGAGGCTGAAGTCGTTGAGTATGTCCAGTGTGTATGGGACAAGACCCGCACACGATCAAAGAAGAACGAGCTGAACACACTGGCCTTTGGCATCCCATTGTTGGGCCCACGATTTTTGCCACCAATGTATCTGCACAGTCGTAAGCGTCCAGGTGGAGGACCAGTCGAACCTACTGCACAGTACCTCAAGCCATTAAACATTATTCACCCATTTTATTTCCCGCAGCTTGCACAATGCCCTCGTTGTGGCTCACATGACAGTGTCGTCTGGGAGGGCTGGACGAGTACAGGAGCGCGGGAGCTCCATGGCCTGTGCTATGAAGAAATGGCCCTAGGTACACAGCTGCGGTGCAATGTCTGCAAGGAAAAGTCAGCGAAGGGACCACCCACAACCAGAAACTCACAGGGACTTGGAAAATCATTAGAGATTGAAGGCTACTGTTTTGCAACAACAAGCGCAGCATATTGGAAGTCATGGGAGCATTGGAAAATTCCTCGTGAGCATCACATGTCAGAGATTAGTTGTGTCAACACGCACCTGACACATGTTGACAAACAGGTGGCATCCCAGTCTTCTTCCATTGTTGTGCTCTGACACGTGAGCTTTTTGACTTGCTGGTGGAGCTACGACCATCAACAACCTCAGCAGGACTGGAGGAATGAGTCAAACGTGAGTAGTTGTATGCTCCGGACTATTCAACCTTGCTTACCTTATTGGGTGTTCACAAGAACTCCACCTGCTGGAACACAAGTGCCAAATGCTCGAATACTTGGAGGAGGTTTCTAGGCAGCCCAAGGCAAATAACATTGTCAACTACTTTACTGGCAGTAAGAGTTGCAGTAGTCAGACTCAAGTTCTCCAGGAATTCTCGGACCCTAGCAACTCACTTGGCTATGCTGACAAATGGATCTCGGACGAGGTCATTACTGAAGTCTTTGTTGATTTCACTGCCTGTACGAGGCAGAAGGAGAGTGAGTTATACTTGAAGACACTATCAGGTACATTTTCATATGCTCTTGTCAATTCTGACTTACCTGAACGTAACACTAGCCATATGCGGTTCACTCGATAACACATTTAAAGCTGCAAGCAAAGCAATGCTCACCAACAAAGATCGCCAAAAACTGAGAGTGTTGAAGGGTGGTATCTTGAGTGTGCTGAATGAGGATAATCAGATCATGTCATGGGTAAGTTCCAAGTCATTGGATAATAACTCAGCCACTGACTTCCCTTGGTTCATTGCAACTACTATTGTAGCGCTTCTGCCAGACTCGCACTAATGCTGAGATAACCGAACTTCTCCAAGGTCTCAAGCGTCGTCATGAGCTTCTCGACATTCCCCAGCCCAAGATGATGGTGGCAGACAATTGCTGCCAAGTTCGGAAGGCTGTGACTGCTGCAATGCCAGAGACCGATTCAAAACTTGATGTCTGGCATTTTGGTGCAAGGTGAGTAGTGCCGAGTCTCTTTATTTTTGATTTATACTACATGTTAATGGGATTGACAGGTATATTGCGGCCATGCTCCACTCTAGCAAAAGCCCATATCGAGCTGCTGTTGCTGCTGACATCATAGGTGCAATACTTGAGAAGCATGCTGAACATGGTCGACCTGCAGAATATTGGGACCGAGAGGAACAGGAACAGAAACTCGTTGTTGCGTTTGACAAGTGGGCAGACAAAGGTGTCTGGTCTGCAGCTGCACAGAAGGTAAGTAGTATGGAACTGCCAGACTCTGAAACAGGTACTACTGATGCTACGGGCAGGTTCATCAAGAACAATTGAAGCATGTTCGCAATGGCTGTCTCGAGCGCAACATCAAAGGGATCAGGGCCGATGGCAGCCGAATTGAAGGGTCCCATAAAGGCTGGAATTCACTTCAGCGCGCACAGCCAAGCGGCATCATAATGCTTAGTGCTCTTGGTCACGACTTTGTTCTCCGTCATAATGTGAGAGTCGCATCCAGCAGATCTCATATGACACCGTTCATCAAGTTCACTCATGGTTCTCACCACCTCCAACTCTGCGACCACATTGCGAAGCTTCACAACACGCTGCAACAACAGAATCCCAGCTGCGAGCTCCTTGTCCTTCCTGAGCTACATGTTGTGGAATCAGGTGAAACTTTTGGGCTGGTCGTGTCTGACCATATCACGACATTTGGGGGACTTTTAGTCAAGGAGGAGGATATTGAGGATGGGCCACTCAACACTTTCGATTCTGCCACTGATCCTCTCACAGGTGAGGAGGTGGACTTAGCTCTACAGGCCAGTCGCAACATTTCCGTCAATGAGTGGCAAATTGACCCCGCACTTCTTGAACTCCCCGCTGGAGCTTCCAAACCTTTGAGTTCAGCTTCTACTACGGCCGTGCCCCCTTCTCCAATGAAACGAAAGGTTTTGGACTCTGATGACCAGGGTGATGGCAACAGCACCGCAAAAAAACTAAGGCTGATTTGTCAGGACAATGTTCTCCAGGTACGCAATGCTCCTCACTCATAGCAACTCCTAATTTATCACATTCAGCCGGCATCTCTCAGCAATGTTCCCGGTACAGTGTCAAGTGCTGGGAAACTGGATGAGTACTTTTCCTCGGTGCGAGCTGCCAGGCATGGCGAGGAACGCAAATCCAACACTCTCCATCACAGCAGCATCGGAGACACGGCAGCCCTCCCTATCGATATATCTAGTTCAGACTTGGACTTGCCTCCTTCCACCAGCACCAGCATCAACAATTCGATCATGACCTCCTTCCCTTCCACCAGCGCTGGCATCAACAATTCGATCAACCCAAGAGCAGGCCAGACCCCCTCTCAGCGCCTTTTCTCCATTGCCACTGGTATTGATCCCCGCTCTTTGGCCATGCAAGACTCAGACGAATTTTACTTGTTCATGGACATGTGAGCCAAGTTCAAATGGCTCTCATACCAAATGACATCAAAGCGCTGGGCCTTGGCTACAGAGGAATATAACCTCCGTCTGGTGAAGAAAAAGGGTGAGTCAGTTGTCAGAAAGAATCCACAAGCTCTCCTCCGCGCACTGGGCGACATTGAGCCGAAGTTGATGAACAAGATCATCAAGGATGACTATACTTGTGAGCTTGTTCACCCTCTCCATCACCCTCTCGCTGCTTCTGACACTTGCCAAACACAGCGAAAAAAAACGACGAGTCCTTTTGGCGCTGGCATTGCTCTGTTGTGCCACTCGTGAAAAAAGAGCCAGGAAAAAAGGTAAATTGCTCGCATCAATCTATCCCGTAACTATCTCCATGCTCATCATCATTGCTAGCCTCGAAAGCCGCAGACTTGCTCCCGCTGCCAGACCATCATGTACCCTGGTGCTGAAAACTCTCCCCTCAACCACAAGAAGGGTTATTGTGCCGATGGCGTCAAGCAAGTGTCGAAAGATGGTGGAGATGAGCTCCCTGCTTGGCCTCAACCACGAGGAATCTTCTCTGAGGGCCGTATTTTCCACCCCCACCCCTTCCTGTCAGCTGTTCAGCGTATCTACTAGTGCTGCCGTGGTCCAGTTCGGTCCGGTTCAGAGGGTCCTGGATGAGAACCGAGAACCGGACCATGGTCCGGTTCTGCAAAATCTTCGAACCCCGAACCGGACCACAGAGAACGGTTCTCTGTGGTCCAGTTCGGTTTTTTTCTGGTCCGAACTCAAACCGAACCCGAAAATTTTCAGCGGCGAGCATGAAAAAAAAAACATCTAATATATCCACCTCCAGTAAAAGGTAGTCTTGCGCAGTGTTGTAGCCGGTCCTCAATGAACAGAACCTCCTGTTATAGAGGTGAGTTGGTGAGAGACTTGAGAGTTTAATTAGTTAGTGCTTACCTTCGAAAAGGCTAAATGTAGCTTGATTAATCAACAACGTGAATCCCGAAGACGACAGTCTGATGTCGAGGCAGATGTTGTCGAAGTCGAAGTCGATAAGGGTTCGGAATGGTTCGGGAAGGCCAAACCAGAACTGGACCGTTTGGGAAGACCTAGAACCGAGAACCGTTTTCTGGTCTGGTTCTAGCTGGCGCAAGAACCATGGACCGAACCGCGGAGAACCGGACCAAAAGTCCGGTTCGAACCATGGTTCTGGACCGGACCGCGGCAGCACTAGTATCTACGAGCATGTGTTCATGCAGGGGCCAGGAGATATGGACACGCTTGAGACTGAAGCCTTCGCCAAGTTGCTTGTCTCGTGCACGGAGGTCCATGACGACGGCACAGTCCTTTTCCGACTTTTCAAGGATTTTATCATCGACCCATCTACTCCCCGCGAGCGCATAGTCACTCACAACAACAATGAGTGGCTCATGATCAATTACCTCCAGCAGCAGTAGTTCCCACTGATTTTTTTTTTTCAAGTTGCTGTGAGCGTTTTTCGTTGCCTTCATCTGGGGAAAGTCGTTGATTTTTCATCCCTCACTCTGTAGTTCCCACCGATCTTTTTCAAGTTGCTTTGTGAGCGTTTTCGTCGCCTTCATCCTGGGGAAAAGTCGTTGATTTTCGTTCCTCACTCAGTCTTATCGTGTCCGTGTGTGTTCGTATGCCTTCTGCGTTTCGTACGTCTCCGCAAACTAATTCAGAGTCTATTTCAAGTTGGTATTGCTTTGTGAGCGTTTTTTGTTGCCTTCCATCCTGGGGAAAGTCGTTGATTTTCGTTCCTTCCTCAGTCTTATCATGTTCGTATGCCTTCTGCGTTCGTACGTCTCCGCAAATTAATACAGAGTCTATTTGGTATCGAGTTGGGTACAGAGTGTAAGTCCATGCTGAGAGATGAAAACTTCAACGTCGACGTCAAACGTCACGTGACGTTCAAAACTCACGTGCTTTTCAAACGGTCCAAACGGTCTGTCGGTCTTTGAAAAAACGGTCGACCGTTTGTAAGCCAGCCCTTGCCATGGCGCAGCTGCCTCAAAGTTCCATCCCCTTCTTGGCTCAGTGGAAACGTACAGAACGTTCCGTGATCATGCACATGGTCTATTTGACTATCGTTTCATCTTTCCATCTTCAAGGATATCTCTCCTGACAAACCCAGAGCGCTTAAAAGTTTGCCCTCCCAACTGGCTGCGACTGAGGCATCCTGATCACCCGAATTCACTCAATCCTTTCGAAAACATCTTTCGCCCTCTTTTCTCAATCTCAGCGTCCCCACTTCTTTTTCCCTATCACCATAGTAAGTCCACGTCATACGCCACCTGGAACGCTTGGCTGGTTTTCGCTCTGATAAAGCGAACACCCTTCCATTTTCCACGCTATCTCCACTTCTCAAGCACAAGACTCTGCCACTTGATTCGATACCTTTACCAAAGGATCTCGCCAAACTACTCAAAACTTTACGTCTTGAATCCAATCCTCCTCCTAATCGTCGAATAATGGATTATACGCCAAAGAATGCTGAGCACGTAGATTTTGTTGGGGAAGTGGACTATACTGAACGCTAGTGGCTTCAGGAGCTGCCTCCAAGACCAGAGGTACGTTCCACCACCATCACTAATTCAGACGCTAACGCCTCATGCAGCCGTGCACTATTAATCTGACACGTATCATGAGGACCTGACGGCTTTCGCGAAGGCGAATTTATGGTAGGTCTGTGTGATTAACGGAGAAGACTTCTGCGGAGTAAGTGGTTACTGCAATTGCCTGATGCGCGTTCTCACTTCGTCTGCATTCTAGTTTCGTTGTTTCTGACGCACGCACGCAACATTTGCTACACATGGTATCCTCCCGACGGACATGACTATTCCTAATGCCAGTTCGCATTGTCTCTCGGTCCTGTCGATGATTTATTCTTGTGATGCTGATGTACTAACCATATGTATGTCAGCTACCTTTTACAGATGCCCAATCAAGGACCTCATCGGTGGGTGCAGCTCATTCGGCGCATTGACCGACCATCTCGGGGTTATTATCATGTGGATCACATCACCATCGATTTCAATCCCAAGTAAGTTTGCTACATAATTTGTGGGTCAAAAGCTGTATTGAGCTCCAATGCATTAGAATCCTCCTGATCCTCATGACTCGTTAAGGTCGTCTTTAAACAGAAGACAAACCTTAAAGATGAATGCTAATGTCATTTTTGCGGCGCTATGGATCACATTGGCGCCAGGTATTCGACTCGGTGCCAGACTCGTCACTCGATCGATTGATGCGTATCTTTGTCCTTTGGGTGCTGATGGCACCTAACAACCGAAAGTCGAGCATGCAAACGACGATTACAGAGCTCCTACGGAGGCTACAGTAAACAGTGGCACACAATCCTTCATCAACTCTGTTCCCAGAACTGAAGGCAGACATGCACCGTATTCGCAACTGTCACATCCAGCGGAGTACATGTTATCACAAAACTTCGCTTGCAGTCTTCAGTTGAAATTTCAACAACCCTAACCATAACCTGAATGCTGATGGTGCTCTGGCCGCATCCCGTTCTCAGGAAGTGTGTGTTCTCGTCTTGTGGGTTGCTTCCCCGACGCTGATGGTGCTCTGGCCATGTCCTCCTCTCAGTTGGTACGCGTTCTCGTCTTAATAGAATACTCCAGACGCGCAAAAGAATTTATCTACTGTTCTTATAGAAGTCTATGAGATCAGGCTATGCACGTTTGATGGCGCTTACCTCCCGACATAGGGTATTGTACTAACTCTTGATTACCACCCGGTTACCATTTTAAACAGCTATCGCAAGGTCCAGCCCAGACAACGATCATGTTGGAGAGATGCTGAATCTGTTATCTACTCGGTATCACAATTGCGATACTTACATCCTCGTTAGTATGAGTGTTTTATTGTGTTTTATTGTCTCGATGGCACTATCTGTGGACATGTCACTGACATGATAACTCCAAATCTGCGGGCAGCAGGAGTGAGTTTTCAAAAGAGATATCAAGGCATGAGATGTCGCGAACATTATGTTACACAGCGCAAGATAGATAATATAACGTATAAAAATGCTCATGGCATAATGAGTGGCATGGGAGTATCAGGAGCTTTCCTCTAGCAGTTTCAGCTGTCCCTGTATAAATATCAGGACTTCCTCGGCCGGAGGCCTGTGTTCCGGTTTATCAAGCCAGCACTTCTGTATGTAATCCCACAGAGTATCTGCTACGGACGGAGTCACTGGTCTAGCAGGCTTTCTGCCTCTGAGTATCTGTACGGTAACTTGATGGTCACTTCGAAACTCGGAATACGGAACTTTTCCTGTGAAGACCTACAAAGAAAATAACAATCACATGCACATGGAATGGTGCCAAGATCTGCTCACAAACCTGCAACATGATACAGCCGAAAGAATATATGTCTGATGCCAATTGGGGCAGGCTTATTGACTCATCATCTTCAGGAACTTGGAAGTTTTCAGGTGCAGCCCATCGCACATTACTCCTGATATATGACGTGCCGTGGAGCTCGGCACAAAAAATGAAAATTCCATGGTCAGCAACAAAGGCATCACCGTTCTCATTGATGAGAATGTTGTTCTGAGTCGCGTCAATAATTGCTTTGACGAAGAAGGTGCATGTGGTACTCACGCCAGTGAGATCCCCGTGTACTATGTTTTTGGAGTGCACTGATATTCACGTTAGTTTTGTGCCGAACAAGCGACATTTGCCGCGTACAGTATTGAAGAGCTGAAGCGACATCTTTGAGCTATGACAGCAAAAATTAAGATGGGAGCCACACCGTGCATGAAGAAAGACCCACGATTTGGAGCATCCGAGTGAGAGTGAGTTGCTGAAAATCACGTTCCAGAAGCATGGTAAGCGAGCCCTTCTGCATCCATGGGGAGACGATAGCAGGCAGCGGACCAAACCCTTGAGTTATTCCCAGAAACGGTAACAGATTGTCGTGTTCCAGTTTAGTGTTCCGCTGCAAGTTGTGTTCTAGACTCTGAAGTGTTGTGCATTAGCAAATAAACACGTGGTACCAGCATGCGGAGCCGCCCAAACCTCGGTAACCTTTATCTTGCAGTCATCGTTCGGAATTTCAAGTCTCAGACACTTTACTGCAACAAGCTGGTAGAGAGGAAAACGGTAGTATGAGCACATATTAACAGGTGCAAACTTGAAGGAGCTACTCGCCTCTACTGTGATTCGAGGGTGCTTCAAGCTGTGTATGCACTTCCAAACATCCCCGAAGCTGCCTTGAGCAACGGGATATCGGGATGATTCCTTGCTTATTTGCTCAGTGAGGTCGGGCAGACTAATAACCCGGTGCTCAGTAAAAATTGCGTGACATAAATGCATAGAAAAACAAACTCATTCTCAATTACATTCTCGTTGTATGTTGTTTTTTGTGCCGACTTCGAACCAAGCCCAAGGCTGGCAAGGAGCAAGCGTGATCTCCTCTGCCACCTCTTCAACCAGACTTGAAACCAAGTACGAAACAGGACCTTCATACTGAAAGAAGAAAATATGGGATAAGTACAACTTGAGAGGCATGCTTGATTCTTATGACAATTTGCTATCTTCTATCGTTATGTAATTATACTTGTTTGGCCTCTTACACCGTTCCTCTGTCAGAGGTAGAAGTGAGCAAGATCATTTGCTCCATCAGCGCTCAGCGCTCAACGCCAGATGTATAACGACCAATGGTCATTCCTGGTCTAGGGATGACGCCTGTGGGCGCATGGACTTGCCATTCTAATCTATACCATTAAAACTCCGGATGCTGCTAATCCATCTATGCTCATATGAAACATATGGCTGTGAGGCTGCAGCGCTGAGCCAGTACAAACGGTCTATGACATGTAGCCGAATGTCCGACTCGGTACTACGCTTCATTTATCTGAGAAAAATCATCAGTATGCAGAAATAAGATCTCACCATTGTCACCCTCAACGGACGCCTGAGGCTGGCGCAACATGTACCATGTTGGCAGGCTACCCCACTAGAATGATATAAGATCTTCGATTCAGCCACCAGCGAAGTGGGAAATGGAAGCGGGGAAATCCGAATGAGGTTTATTCCTGTATATTACCAATGATATGCACGTAATGGCGCTCCGAGCAAGTCAGCTGAACCATGTTTTCTTCAATCGAAACTTCGACTGCAGCTAAACGCCTACGATAACGTTGCTGTGCTGGTTCTTGAGCGTTCAAATTTTATGTTTCATCACATGTGTCAAACATTTTCCAAACAGCAGGTATGTGGTCAAAAGTCGCCCTAGTAGCCGTCCTCAGTGCTTACTGGCCCAGGCGTGACATTTTTGGCTCATGCAAGACCCAGACAAGTATATCATTAAATGATCTATCAATCCCAGTGCAAGTAAGACGGACACCCTATCTATGGAATCAGAAAAGTTTGGTGTCCGTAGATGAGCGCTGAACGTTCCAGCGCTCGGTCGACCGGTTGGCCCTTCAATGCTGTAGTTGGAGCTCTATGCACGGAACTTAGAGCAGGCGCTTGCCGGTATGTCACACATTCTTCATCGAACATCAATGTCTTGTGATATACTTGTTCATGTGATGTGCTTATCATTTATCTGTTATCTGCCATGTAGGTGGAACGCTCTGTACTTATACCCTGCTTGTATTTGCTATTTGACGTATCACTTACACCCACACAAATAAAGATGCCACCACACAACGTTGATTTCAAAACTCGCCTCAAAGAGATCCCAGAGGCGGAACTCAGGAGAACTCAGAATATTCCTCATCACACCGGTGGCTTTGGCGATGTCTGGCAATGTATCTGGTCCACCTCTTCCAGTAATCCTCCTGTCAAAGTGAGCCCAACTCCAAGCACGCGTGCATGCACATTGATTTGTTTGTTTCTAGGTTGCAATCAAGGCAGTGAGGGTCCATGACTCCAGTCAAACTGCACTGTTGGCAAAGGCTGCACGGGTAAGTTCTTGTTATAACATATTAACGTAATTCGTAGATTTCTGGTTGACAGGGTATACGGCGCGAGGCCCACGTCTGGGCCAACTTGAAAGACGATCATATACTCTCGCTTCATGGAATTACAACTGGTTTCAGCCACTTGCCAGCGTTTGTTTCGTCATGGATGACCAAAGGGTCTCTCGATAGCTACCTGAAACAACCAATTTCGCTTTCGACATCCCAGAAGCTGGTCATGGTAAGCGATTGTGTTTGAAAGACTAGCTGAATCTCAACCAAAGCAGTCACGTCAGATAGCATCTGGTCTCAAGTATTGTGCGTGGTTTCTATTTTTCCATGCGCAATTCACGTTGAAATAGCCCCATAGTGCATGGAAAGGGCATTGTCCATGGCGATTTGACACCGGTAGATATCTTATTATTTACAGAGTTATGCTTGAGAGATGACGACATCATGAATTCAGACCAACGTACTCATCAATAGTGATGACAAGCTTTGCCTTGCAGACTTCGGTCTCTCAATGATCCTCGCAGAATCGGGAAACCCCACATTCAACTCCTGCCACGGGGGTAACGTGCGTTGGATGGCCCCCGAAATGGTTGCTCTACCCGATTCAGAACAAGAGGAGCCGATAAACCAATAAAGCCAACAAACTCAGCAGACGTATATTCTCACGGTTGTATCGTGCTTCAGGTAAGTATCATATTTCGTTTGAGATCGGTGCATGTCTGACACTCTGAAGCTACTTTGTGGTCAACAACCTTACTGCTCGCTGCTGCAAGCGATTCATGTGATAACGGCGATAACGAGAGGAAGAAAGCCCTTCCGCCAGCTCACCGGCATTGACGAAGGCCATAAGCAGTATTGGCTGAGATGTCTGTCCACCAATTCCAATGCTCGACCTAAAGTTCAGGAAATCGTAGCCTTCATAGAAGCCGAGCTGCAGAAGCTTTCATGACGGGTAATTGTAATCAATGCATTCTATGTAGCTGCTATGAATACTGCTTCAATCTAGTAAGATCTCGGGAATATGGCCGGAGATCGCTGACGAGATTCACCAACGAAGCGACTCATCACCGAAAGGATATATGTTTTCGGTGGTCAAGGTCCACCTGGGGAAGTCGAAGTTTACGCTGTTCAGCCCGAGCACGGCGTTGCGTATGGCATTTGTGGGCCAGTATTTTTCGGATGATGAAGCGTCTGTTGATGAAGATGAAATCGATGATTCAAAAGCGTTAGGCGACTAGGACTTGGATTACGATTCAGAGTCATTGGATGGCGGATAAGTGCTATGGTCCTTGTGGTATATGTTTAGTAGTTTTCGTTCATTATGACCTTGCTTTACTTTGTACAGGACACACGCAATACCAATCTTGTATGTTGATTAAGCCGAAAAGTGGTAGAATCGATTGATTTCAGACATTGTGTCCAGACAACCTCCATGCTTCCTAATCTACACGCGATGAAAAAAACAAGTACAAAGGTAACATTAATTAGGACTAAATTCTAGCCCGTTCTTCCACGAATTCCAGTATGTCTTCGTCAGAGGGCCGACGCTCCATATCTTCTAACCAACAACTCTCCATGAAATTCCAGTCGCTGTCCCTGACAACAGGAGCGGACGGCCTTCTGGGCTTTTTCCCGCGTAATATGGTGGTCATTATGACTGCATGGTTGCGGATGTAATGGTATGGGACCTTGCCCTCCAATACCTGCAGAAATATGAGCTGATTCAATATTGATGATCCAGATGAACGTGCCTGTAGCATGATCCCTCCGAAAGAGTATACATCACTTTTCGGAGAGAATACCGGCGCTGATGCATTGCCTTCATAATCGACCGCCAGGTATTCTGGCGGCATGTAGGCTATGGCGCCTCCGTTGTTGGTTGGCATCAATGCTTGACTTATTCTCTCAGGAACAAGAGCAGAGAGTCCAAAATCGGCGAGGCTTGCTTTTCCATCTTTATCGACGAGAACGTTATTCTGAGTAAGCTTCAGTTGCGGTTTCAGACAAAAGGTGAGATGCGAATATAAATGTGTACGTACGCCGCTCAAGTCACCATGGGTAACTGACCGCGAATGCACTGCCTCAATCTGTGTTAGTTGACTCTCGCATCGACGACAAAACATCGAACATACGATACTGAAGCCCTTCAGCTATGTCCTTCAGCTAAAGAGACCTTAGCGTGCAGATTATGGTAAGATGAGAAGATGACCGAACCAGTGCAAACTTTTCGGTGTAAGAAAGCCTTTCGTGCTCACGTTGAAGGTATCCGGTCAGCGCTCCATTTTCTAACCATGGCAAGACAAGTGCTGGGAGGGAGCCAAAGCCATCTGTAACTCCCCAAAGAGGAACGATATTCTTGTGTTTAAGTTTCAGCCATATCGTAACCTCTCTGAACAATCGCTGAAGGACCAAAGTCAGTTGAATGAAGGTGGAACCCATGGCTACTGACATTGATAATCGTCAACATGTCTGTATCGCCTCTCAAAATTATTTCCTTGACTGCGACCTAGATTGCTATAAGAAAGGCAGAACGAAATGACGGACAAGGCACCTACGTCAGCACAAGTTGACATGGAAGGGGATTGATAGCGGGAAACCACTTGTACAGTATTGGTGCCTGTTAGATCGAGCCTGCACCTATGGACATTTGCAAATGCTCCGACGTTCTGGTGAGCCTTGTTGGATCGTTCGACCGAGGTCGTCAGATCAGCAGCACTGAAGATGATAAGCCTAACAGTGGCATGCATGAAAGGTAAGTGGCTTACCCGGAACTTTGGACTAAAACTAAGTAGAGGACCTTCTCGATTGGAAGACGGGATTTTCCTCTCTGACAGGCACTCTTGCACCAAGTTCAAGTGTGCTTCATCAATCTTTGGATCAAAAAGTCCTCTCAGGGCTGTGTAAGAGAAACATCGCAAGGATCATACCTCCGCAGTAGGATGCAAAGGCGATGTACCCTTTTCTTTTTCTGAAAGCACTTGACTCTCTTCCGAAATCCACCAGTACGGCACCTTTCCTGAAAACACCTAGAGAATAGCGGTGTAAAATGCATGGGAAGTCGATGAGCTGCATAACATACCAGAATTGCAACGCAGCCATATGAATACACATCTCCTTCTTTCGTCGGCTTTGGTACTCCTGTCCGGCCACCAGTGAAAATAAACTCGGGCGCAGTGTACCTTGCATCTCCCTGGAGCTGCTCGCTGAACATCTGACTATCTGCTTCGGCCAGGATTACGGAGTGACTGAAGTCTGCGATGCGTACACGGCCTGAACCGTCAAGGAGAATGTTGTCCTAGCGATGCGGTGAGAATCTTTGCGTGACATAAGTAATCGAAGCATACACCCGTTAGATTGCCATGTACAACGTCCCGCTTATGTACTAAGGTTGCACGTGAGTTCCATGTACGGGCTGCTATGGGAGACACTGACGATATTCGATACCACGCGTCACCTCCAGTAGCTGCCCATTTGAGGTCAGAGCTAAAGAATTTGTGTATGCCACGAACTTTGAATCATGAACTTACAATATCCAGCTTCCGACGCGCAGATAAATTGAGGTGCTCTCGTTTCATGTAGTCGTGCAGCGAACCGCCTGCCATCCATGGGTATACAAAGGACGGGAAAATTCCGGAACCTTCAGTCATTCCATAGAGGGCAAGGATAGTCTCGTGCCTCAACTTTTCCCTGACATATATCTCCCGATGAATCCTCTGCCAAACAATACATCATTTAGTGATGATTTGTCTGTACAGCGATGCTGAATTGTGTTAACTCACATGATATATCTTGTTGATATCATTTTGACTGTCGACATCATCCCTCAAGGTCTTGACTGCGACCTGTTGACTGATGGATTACATACAGTTCCATGATGGATCCAAACAATACACCGACCTCGGTCTCACTCGACCCATGTACCACCCACTTGTATCTCAAAGGTGCACCAAGGACGTCCAAACCATCGTCGCACTTCGTGAGGTCGGCTTGCGATATTTGTGTCACTGTGACTGGAAGTTGCAACACCATCATCTTTACAGTTTCCGCGATGGCTGTCTGTAACCGCAAGGACTCCGCAATTTTGCCAACCAACGGGCGATATTCCATATTACTTGACCAGCACCGTTGCGCCAAGTGCTGTATTTCTTCGCTGATATCAACCAAACGGGAGAACGGTTTCTGATTGTCATACATTGCTGTTATAATGGCTGCATCACGCTTGATATGGTGATAGGGTTTATGGCCAGAAAACACCTGTGTGATGTCAGTATCATATTATTTGAATGGCAACATGCAACGCACCCGCATCATGATGCAACCATACGAGTAAACATCGCCGGCCTTGGTTGGCTTGCTCATCGCATCCTCCTCCTCAACAAGAACTAGCTCCGGCGCCATCCACCGCATATTGCCCGCATGGCATGAGTTAAATGTAGTGTTGCGTGCTTCTGCGAGGATCATTGAGAGACCGAAGTCCCCGAGACAGAGCCTCCCATCACTACTGACTAGGACGTTGGCCTAAATTGTGGAACCGTCATTTCTGTACAGAGTACGGGGAACAAAACCTACATCAGTAAGGTCACCATGGACAATTCCCTTGTCATGCACTACGGTAGATCAGTCAATCGAAGCGCAAGACCAAAACGTGACCCACAATACTGAAGACCAGCTGCTATCTCCTTTGCCTGATATGTCACGTGACTCACGTCAGGGCTCAGCGTGTCTCTGCAGATATAAAATATATACCATAGTCAACTTCTTCGCTCTCGAAAGACCAACTTTCCATTTCAAATAGTCGTTCAGTGTTTGATTTTCCATCCAAGGACTCACAAAAGCAGGAAAAGGCCCAAATTCATCGTCCACAATAACACCTTCCAGAGGCAGAATGTTGTCGTGCGACAATGGAACCCAAACGTAGGCCTCCCGACGAATACTCTGGTGAGTAAACCTATCAGCAATTGCAACGGTGAACTACTTCATGCCTGTACCTTGTTTATTTTTTGTAATGTTTGCATATCTGCATAATGAGGGAGACACGATCAGAATAAAGCTTACTAGAACCAAGCCACTATGCATACCTGTTTCCACAAAGATCCTGAAGGATTTGACCGCGACCTTTATTGTGATAAATAACTGTGACACTGGAATTGTTCCCTTGTTTGTAAACTTACAAGACGGGCCTCAGGCTGAGATTGTGTAGACATGTGACATTTCCAGACATCGCCATACCCTCCACTGAAATTAGGAGACCGCCCTGATTTTTGGATGGCTGTCGCAGGAATAATATGTGGTTCGATCTTGAATTGAACGGTGACATTACTTTCCTGCCATCATTATGTAATCATTGATGACGTTTGTAAAATCATTGAAGAGCGACTCACGTCCATTGTGTGAAATCGTCAGCGCAGCATTAAAGACGAGAAGTGTTAGAGTAGATAGCAATTGATTCATCTTTATATGCAGAATGCCATCATGGGGCAGGTCTTCGTCCCATAGGGAGAAACGGGGGACCTCGAGGCGAGTTATTTATTCATGATAGGAAAATATTGTTCGGTCCAGACGCGCAACTTTAAGAATAGATCGCGATCGGGCTATGCACGTTTGCCTCTTATCTATGCAGCACTGTTCGGGTTGTCTATAGCCTAGCTTCTCTACCTGGGTTGCCGCGCTACTTACTATTCGCCACCAGCTTATCACGCATATCATTAACACACCATGCCCTTCTTGGCTCAGCGGAAACGCCATGATCAGATCTATTCGTCTCATACCATCAAGTTCTCTTACAACAAATCCGGAGCATGATCAAGCTTACTATGTACTTTCTCAAACAGCTGTAAAAGTTCCAGTCTGAGATCAGATCGATCAGATCTCACTACATAGCACTAGTGCAACGAGTCCGTGTTCCATTGCAGAATCAATCTTCTTTCAGCAGCTCTGCTTTCGTATCGGCCTGACACTAGTACTCACCTTCTATCATCGATTAGCCGTATCAGTGCAGGGTGTCATGGCCATTCGATCGCTACTCGGTCCCCGGGAAGACTCGTCCGAATAGTATTGGTTCCAGTGTTCTGCCGGTCAGTGTACGTTTATCAAAGTTAACGTACGTTCAGCTGCGAACTTTCCCATGAATGCAAGTGAACTGAACCCGTGCAGTGCCAGATGTCCTGCTTGGATATTAGATAATCATGTCTGATTGGACGACGAAGCAGGAGTGAATGTTCAAAGTGCCGCAGTACACGGTGCGTCAACGATCGCAGAATGGATAGTACTCGACTACTACTACTACTATAACATCTGGTAGCACCACTCATTTTCTGAATCTACTCGTCAAGAACATCATCAACTTGAGGAAAGTCTGGATCATCAATTCCCTCTGCATCTAAGTCAAGAAGCTCGTACAACTCAAGCTCAGCATCTAAACCTCGAATAGCGACTTTATAAAAAGATCCCAACTATTCCTCCGCACGAGAATAGTCGAGTAATTCATTGATAGCAATGCGGGAGAATGAACCACCGGCACTGGCAGCACCAATGGGGACTGAGTGCATTGATTCTGTGGCGGAAATCTCCTCCTCCTCCTCCTGAACAGCTCGGATAAGGTCTGCTGCAACATCACTTATCCCTCGCCTCTCGAAAGCGAGGCTGCGTGGCTCCCGTTCGCTGCTTTCTCCTGATAAATCATCACCAACTGCATGAACTACTTGAGTAGGCTCTGCTTTGTCAGTGGCCTCGGTGTCACAGTACCGGCGTTGAAGCCGCTTCTTGACCACGTCATTGCGTACATGCTCTTCGTGAACATACATCTTGAGTTCTGCCAGAAGGGTGAGTGTCTCAGTTGAGAGCTGATTGCGCCATTTTGTGAGGATTGCGCCGAACATGCTAAACAGGCGTTCACAAGAGGCGTAATTCGGGCAAATCGAGAGAAGACGTTGGGCAACTCGTCCATTGCCTGCTCACGCGCAACACATTGCTCATAGAGCCTTGCACACACCACCTTTGCCTTTCCGCTGACCATCGAAGCTGGGTCTTTGACAGCATAACCTGGGTGCTCCACGAAGTGATCCCACCACCATCCTCGGTTTGATCTCTTGCCGATCTTCACCATCGAGTTGGCGTGTCGAAAGTCGGGAGTCCATCTTCGAGTTATAAGCCTTAAAGCGTGCCCTTGAACCGAACACATGAAAACCATGCGTTTATGTGAGTAATGATATGTGAAGTGGCACGAGGATAATCAAAGATTCTAGCATTGACCAGATATAGTATAGTTCGTTACAGTAGGACCAGGAAACTCCTGAAAGTCGTGTTCAGATGAACGTCGACGAAGTTCGCCAGCTTTCCCACGCAATCCGGTCAATGACCGTGACCTTGGTTCACTGACCGGCAGAACACTGATTGGTTCTAGACTTTTGTCATCTATGTAAGGAGAGTGGACAGTCTCCGAATCCTCTTTTCAAGGCAAGGAATCTTCTTAGGCATCCTGATTACCCGAATTCACAAGAGTCAGTTCATCATCGTCTTCGCGCAAACATTTCTCATCCTCGTCTAGCACTCTCGATCTCAGCATTTCCACTTCCCTACCTCCTATCGCAGGTCCACATCATACGACACCTGAATCGTTTGGCTGACCTTCGTTCTGATAAAGTGAACCCCCTTTCAATTTTCGCGCTATCTTCACCACTCGAGCACAAGACTCTGTCCCATATGACTCATTCAATACCTTTACCAAATGATCTCGCCACACTACTCACAACTTTACGCCTTGAAACCAGTCCTCCTCTGAATTGTCGAATAATGGATTACGCGCCAAAGAATGCTGAACACGTAGATTTTGGTGGAGAAGTGCACTACTCTGCACACCAGCGGTTCCAGGAGCCGCCTTCAAGGCTAGAGCTGAGGTACGTTTCTACTATCACCACTAAGTCAGACGCTAACGCTTCATGCAGCCGTGCATCAGTCCGCTCTCATTAATCTGTCACGTATCATGAGAACTTGACGGCTTTTGTGAGGGCGAATTAATGTAGGTTTGTGTGATTAGCGGAGAAGACTTCTGCAGAGTAAATGGTTGCTACTATTGTCTGATACGCGTTCTTACTTCGTCTGCATTCTAGTCCCGTCGTTTCTGACACACGCAACGCTTGGTGCACATGGTACTATCCTCCCGATGGACATGACTATTCGTGTATAATCCAAGTTCGTGTGATCTCTTAGTCCTGTCGATGATTGATTTTTGCGATCTTGCTGTACTAACTATATGTATGTCTCGTAGCTGGCTACCTTATACAGATACCCAATCAAGAACCTCATCGGTGGGTGCAGCTCATTCGGCGCATTGGCCTACCATCTCGGGGTTATTATGATGCTTCACATCAGCATCGATTTCAATCCTAAGTAAGCTTGCTACATGATTTGTGTGTTAAAAAGTTGTATTGAGCTCCAATCTTCCTGATCGTCATGAGGGTCGTCGTCGTTGAACAGGAGACAGACATCGAAAACTGTCTAACATAGGATCTATGACCCCAAAGGACTCCACTCTGAAGCAAAAAAGACAGACCTCAAAGTTGAAAGCACGGCGTTGCGTATGACATTTGTGGGCCAATATTTTTCGGATGATGAGGCATCTGTCGATGAAGATGAAATCGATCGATCGTTCAAAGATGCTAGTCAACCAGGACTTGGATTATGACCCAGAGTCATTGGATGATAGATAAGTGCTACGATGTTTGACGGTCATCATGATCGTGCTATATGTTTATTAGCTTTCGTTCACTATGACCTTGCTTTACTCTGTGCAGGAAACATGCAATACTAATCTTTTGGGTTGATCAAGTTGAGAAGTGTGTAACATGGTCAGACCGCCGCCGCGCATAACCATTACACCAAAAGGTGAAATACTGAAAGCCTATGTTTCAGTATCGGCGACGGTATATGTATTGATTATGAGAACTCAGGTAAGCCAGCGTGCTTACAAAGTGGTAGAATCTACTTCACTCGATTCCAGACAAGGTGCCAAGGCGACATCCATGGTTCCTAATCTACACGCGATGAAAAAAACAAGTACAAAGGTAACATTAACTAGGACTAAATTCTAGCCCGTTCTTCCACAAATTCCAGTATGTCTTCGTCAGAGGGCCGACGTCCCATATCTTCTAACCAACAACTCTCCATGAAATTCCAATCGCTGTCCTCGATAACAGGTGCGAGTGGCCTCTTAGGTCTTGTTCCGCGTGATATCAAGTTGATTATGGCTGCACATTTGCGGACGTAATGGTATGGGACCTTGCCCTCCAATACCTGCAGAGATATGAGTGGATTCGATATTGATGATCCAGGTTACGTGCCTGTAGCATGATTCCCCCGAAAGAGTATACATCACTTTTCGGAGAGAATACCGGCGCCGACTCGTTGCCTTCGTCATCGAACGCCAAGCATTCTGGCGCCATGTAGGGTGCGGTGCCCCCGCAATAGGTTGGCATCAATGCTTGACTCATTCTCTCAGGAACGAGAGCAGAGAAACCAAAATCGATGAGGCTTGCTTTTCCATCTTTATCGACGAGAACGTTGTTCTGAACAAGCTTCAGTTGGGCTTTCACACGACTCATAAATGTGTACGTACGCCACTCAAGTCACCATGGGTGATTAACTGCGAATGCACTGCAATCTGCGTTAGTCGACTCTTGCATCAACGACAAAACATCGAGCATACGATACTGAAGCCCTTCAGCTATGTCCTTCAGCTAAAGAGACCTTAGCATGCAGATTGTGGTAAGATGAGAAATTGATCAAACCAGTGCAAACTTTTCGTTGTAAGAAAGCCTTTCGTGCTCACGTTGAAGGTATCCGGTCAGCGCACCATTTTCTAACCATGGCGCGACAAGTGCTGGGAGGGAGCCAAAGCCATCTGCAACTCCCCAAAGAGGAACGATATTCTTGTGTTCAAGTTTCAACCATAGCGTAATCTCTCTGAAAAATCGCTGAAGGACTAAAAGTCAGTCGATCGAAGGCAGAACCCATGGTTACCAACTTTGATAATCGTCAACATATCTGTATCACCTCTTATTTCCTTGACTGCGACCTAGATTGCTATGAGAAATGTAAAACGAAGTGACGGATAAGACACCTACGTCAACACGAGTCGACCTAGAAGGAAATTGATAGCGGAAAACCACTCGTTGGACGGCATCAATGTCTCTTAGATCCAGTTTGCCCCTATGAACATTTGCAAATCCTCCGGCGTTCTGGTAAACCTTGTTGGGTCGTTCGACCGAAGTCGTCAGATCAGCAGCACTGAAGATGATGAGCCTAACAGTGGCATGCATGAAAGGTAAGTGGCTTACCCGGAACTTTGGACTAAAACTAAGTAGAAGACCTTCTCGATTGGAAGACGGGATTTCACCGCCGACAGGCACTCTTGCACCAAGTTCAAGTGCGCTTTATCAATCTTTGGATCAGAAACCCTCTGAGGGTTGCGTAAGAGAAACATCGCAAGGATCATACCTCCACTGTAGGATGAAAAGGCGATGTACCCTTTTCTTTTTCTGAAAGCACTTGACTCTCTTCCGAAATCCACCAGTACGGCACCTTTCCCGACAATACCTAGGGGAATAGCGGTGTAAAATGCGAAAGTAGATGAGCCGTATAACACACCAGAATTGCGACGCAGCCATATGAGTACACATCTCCTTCTTTGGTCGGTTTTGGTGCTCCTGTCTGGCCACCAGTAAAGATAGACTCAGGTGCAATGTACCTTGCATCTCCCGGGAGCTGCTCCCTGAACATCCGACTATCTGCTTCAGCCAGTATTACAGAGCGACTGAAGTCTGCGATGCTCACACGGCCTGAACCGTCAAGGAAAATGTTGTCCTAGGGATGCAGTAAGAATTTTTGCGTAACGTAAGTAATCGAAGCATACACCCGTTAAATTGCCATGCGCAACGTCCCGCTTGTGTACTAAGATTGCACGTGAGTTCTATGCACGGGCTGCTACGTGGGACACTGACAATATTCGAGACCATGCGCCACCTCCAGTGGCTGCCCATTCGAGGTCAGAGATGAAGAACCTATGAATGCGACGAACTTTGAATCATCAACTCACGATATCCAGCTTCCGACGCGCAGGTAGATTGGGGTGCTCTCGTTTCACGTAGTCGTGCAGCGAACCGCCTGCCATCCATGGGTATACAAAGGATGGGAGAATTCCAAAACCCTCAGTCATTCCATAGAGGGCAAGGATGGTCTCATGCCTCAACTTTTCCCTGACATACATCTCACGACGAATCCTCTGCCAAACAATGCATTATTTAGTAATGATTCATCTGTACAGCGATGCTGAACTGTGTGTTGACTCACATTAAATATCTTGTTGATATCATTTTGACTGTGAACATCATCTCTCAAAGTCTTGACCGCGACCTGTCAGCTGATGGATTACACATAGTTTCGTGGATGTAAACAAATGCACCAACCTCGGTCTCATTCGACCCACGCACAACCCACTTGCATCTCAAAGCTGCACCAAGGACGTCCAAACCATCAGGATCATAGTCACATTTCGTGAGAACTGCTTGCGATATTTGTGTCACTGGGACTGGAAGTCGCAATAGCATCGTCTTCATAGTCTCCGCGATGTTTGTCTGTGACCACAAGAACTCCACAACTTCACAAATCGGCGGACGGTCCTGTGGCTCAGTTGACAAGCATCGTTGCGCAAACCGCTCGATTTCGTCGTCGAAAACCGCTCGATTTCGTCGTCGATACCAGTACTAGTAGCCAATCGGGAGAACGGTTTGCGCCCCCTTAGCATTGCTGTTATGACGTGGATAGCCTGCGCGGCATAGTCATAAGGTTGAAGGCCAGAAAACACCTACCTGATATCAGCACCATTGTATTTGAATGGGAATACGCGACGTACCTGCATCATGGTACAACCATACGAGTAAACATCGCTGGGCATAGTTGGCTTGGCTTGTTCCTCAATTAGCTCCGGAGCCGCCCACCGGATACAGCCCGCGCGACATGAGTTAAATGTAGGGTTGCCTGATTCTGCGAGCACCATTGAGAGACCGAAGTCGCTGAGACAGAGCCTCCCGTCACTACTGACTAGGATGTTGGTCTAAATTGTGGAACCGTCATTTCTGCATAGAGTACCAGGAATGAAACCTACAGGATTTGGGTCAGCATGGACAATACCCTTGTCATGCACTGCGGTAGATCAGTCAACTGAACCGCAAGGCCAGAGCGTCACTCACAATACTGAAGACCAGCTGCTATCTCCCTTACCTGACATGTTACGTCAGGGCTCGGCGTGTCTCCGCAGATATGAAATACATACCATACTTAACTTCCTTTCCCACGAAAGACCAACCTCCCGTCTCAAACAGTCTTCAAGTGATCCATTTTCCATCCATAGAGTGACCAACGCGGGAAGAGGACCAAATCCTTCGGTAACACCCTCCAGAGGGAGAATGTTGTCATGCGACAATAGAATCCAAACGTAGGCCTCCCGACGAATATCCTGGTGAGTAAACCTATCAGCGATTGCAATGGTGAACTACTTCATGCCTTCACCTTGCTTATTTTTTGTAACGTTTGCATACCTGCAAATTGAGGAAGACACGGATCATTTAGAATCAAGCTTACAGACAGAACCTAACTATGCACACCTGCGTCCGGCAAGACCTTGATGACTTTGACCGCGACCTTTATCGTGATAAATGACTGTGACACTGGAATTGTTCCCTTGTTTGTAAACTTACAAGACGGGCATCAGCCTGAGATTGTGTAGACATGTGGCATTTCCAGACATCGCCAAACCCTCCACTGCAATCAGGAGACTGCCCTGATTTTTGAATGGCTGTCGCAGGAATAATATGTGGTTCGATTTTGAATTGAACGGTGACATTGCTTTCCTGCCCGGGTTAATCGAAATCAGCCACCATTGATGACGGTTTGTAAAATCAAGATCGACTCACGTCCATTGTGTGAAATCCTCAGTGCAGCATTAAAGACGAGAATTCTTAAAGTAAATAGCTAGCATTGTTTCATCCTTATATGCAGAATGCCACCATGGAGTCACCATAAGGGGAAACGAGGGTGGTCCCTGAGGCTAGCGCTGAGCGCAGCATGAGCTATCCGTATGCACTGATCTTGAGATAACCCGATCGTGCACCAGATAACAAGCAGTCCAGACGCGCAAAAGTATGAAGGGCGCCAGCGGACAAAATTCCCAGCGATTTCAATTCAGAGTTTCGACGTTTCGTTTCGCTTTCAAACACAAGTGATTCGTTTTCGGGTGCTAATTCTCGCTCTACCGAGACTGATTTTCACGTTAAGTTCCGATTTCATGATTTTGATTTCACTTATTTGATTTCATGCGTTTTCAGTTTCGGTTTCAGTTTCAATTTCGCATTTTTGTTTCAAACTCCGATCGACGTCGTGCAAGTTCGTTTGGGCCGTTCGTGTCCTTTTCGTTCTCCGTCCCTTTGGGCTCTACTTGGCGGTGTGATGGCAAGCACTGATGCAGCTGACGAGGCTCCTGGCTATGGCCCCTTGCGGGTGGATCTACGTGAGATCCAGGTGCGCCCACTACTGAATCTATCATCTGATTTGCTGTCCCACATAGATTGTTTGTGCCTCCGCAATTTGTATGACCCCCGACAATCATTACTCAGGTCCTGCACAATTGGGGAACGCCAGGGTTGACTTTCCTGACGTTTGCAATGAGCATGGTGTCCTTCTCAATGTGAGCAGGACAAAATTGCAAGATGGTGATGTCGTAGAGGTTGAAGTCATTTTGAAACTGCACGTTTGTTCCATTTATTTCCTCCGGCTTTCAGTGCTGAGATCCACCCTTACCTCGAGGCATATGCTTTTCCTTTGTCTCCTGGGTTTAAACCAGTACTTCTAGGGAGAACTACGTATGTTATACTTGTTATCACATTAGTTTCCGGTTCCGGCTATCTAACATCTAAGCATGGAATATGTGATCCCGCAGAACCGATTCGCGTCTACCCCATGTGTGCAGCTACCTTCCATTTTGATGAATTATGAGGCTCAAGAGAGCAAGCTTCGTCATATTCCATGGTTGTCATGGGTGCCTGCTAAGGTTGCACTTGATCTACAAGTGCTTGAGTAGTGGGTGAAAAAATACTGGCAAGTTTTTATGTAGGATTTTGTCCAGTGCAGATTCATCATTACCAGGGATCTTGCAGCGGGTGTGTGTGCATTCAGCAAGCACTGGGGTGCTTCAAACTATATATATCCCCTGTATCCTTCATGTTGCACTTTCGAGCTTCTATTGCAAGCTACCATGGATCATGGTAGCACATGGACCGCGGAACGCGCATGGATACATAAAAATTGATGTCTCCCATTTCTTGACATAACTCTTCATTTCCCTGTCGCTTCAAGGACATCCCAGACATGGACTCATCCCCCTGCTGCCAGTGTGCATGTCGTGGATATTTGGAAATGGGTGTAAGTTACATTCTGTGACTTTCAGGTATTTGGTGCTGATCGATCCCAGCCTAATGAGTGCGCATGTGCTCATACCCCGCAGGATCACACAACTGTGGCCCTTCCACCTCGTCGATGTGCACCTGGCACCGATTTCTCTACAGGGAGTATAAAGAATAAACACTAATCACGAAATTCATTTTATGTAGAATGAAAATCTGGCCACATATCGATCCATGTGTGCACTCTGTAATGGAGCGTATTACGTGCATGTCCCTACTCCCACTCAAGCGCCCATCACCCCAATTATCCACTCTGGTTATGATTCGACCATGGCAAATTCATCAAGTTCTTCATCTGGCAGTCCGGCGCTTGCCCGGTACATTCAGCCTCCTCCATCAACACTTTCCAGTAACACTGGAGCACCACCAACAAATCCTGCACCTCTGACCCTTCGACTGTGGAGTCCTCCCCATGCCCCTGCATCTGGAACTACAAATGACCGCTGGCGTGCCCCCCATGGGGTATCAGCATCTCCGCTGACATCAGTGCCAATAATATCTTCCCGGGCAGGCAGGTCCAGCAACTCAACCAGATCATCCACTGCTCCCAGGAGACAATTGACTCAGCGCACTGCTCAACCCATCAAGTACTTGGTGGTCATTCACCCTGAGCCGGTGAGTGATCTTTGAATGCAACATATCGCAAGGTTTTTTACTCTGGTACTTTTGTCTAGGTGTATGGAACAGTTACGATGGACTTTGATCGGCTGTTTCGTGAACTCCGGTGCCCTGTACTTCAAAAGATTGGCTCCTTTTTACGCCAGGCTGAGTGAGTCCCTGGGACTCTCATTCAAGTTTGAAGTGACGGTGTGCTCAGATGAATTGGCGGGACCTATTTTCGATATTCAGTTAACCAACCATTTGGATGGCAAGGGGTTTGTGTTCTCCCGCCCTCACAGTGCACCAAATACCAACACTGTCATGATGTCTTGATACACCTGGTCATTCCTTATGACTGGAAAAAGTCAGCGATCAGCACTGGGTGCTAAACTCACCTCATCCCGGAAATCTGCTGAAGATGTCACTCACAAAGACTTGGCTGCAAATGCTGATAAACTCCCTGTACCGTCGCCTCATCATGATCACTGCATAGTGTTTGTTGGTAAGCTTCTCCTCTGTTTCTTCTCCCATTCTTAATAATTGATGTGGCATCCAGTTCCTCTAGAGTTTATTGTTACTGGCCCTCTCGATGGACAGGGTTTGCACCTGTGTCTTGCACCTCGGCTCTGGAACAAGAACTTTCAACCAGACATACATGAAGAGGACACAGAATTTACATGCGCCGATGGGTGCTCTGAGGTATGTAACGTCTTTTCTTGCCTGAGTAGGTGCTCAATTTATGTCTTCACCTTAGCAACCATCGGCAGATTCTGATATGGATTTTGATGTTCCTGATTTTGCGCCATTGACACCAGCAGATACTACCAATGTTGGGGTGTCTCTCTTCCTGCCAGGGCCGGTGTCTCCTGTTAATAGGGTAGTGCCCTTATCACCTCTACGCGTGCCTCAGATTATGTCCTTCGACGGTCCTGCTTCCTCTGCATTGTCTGGTCCAGATACTGCCACTAGTACCATCATGCGTCCCCCTGTTGCTTTGCAACCCCGTCAACAATCTCCCACTGCTGCTGTCGCTGCTTGGAGAGGGAGAATAGCAGCTGCACGAACGACCATGCAGTCCCTCCTAAGTGATGATCCAGCCACCATCACCATCAGCGCAAATACTGCATCAGTTGCAGCCTGATCGTTTATTGACACTATCAAGAGTTGGTGCCGCCCAGAGGCTTCAATGACTGACGAGCAGTCAACAGGTGCCACACTTACTGGATTGACGCCGACAAGCATCATCACTGGGGAGTTTGATGTCTCAATGTAGGTCGGATGGGCAGCTCTTCCAAAAATGTCGCTGACCTATTCTTGTACAGTAGTGATGGTGTTGGACATGGCGTACTTCGCTCTTTCTGGAGCGAGGTCATCAGAATGATCACAGAAGACTCTGGGCATTGGCAAAGTACCTGCGACAGGTATTGGGTACCCATTGTGACCTCACTACCCCCCTGTGATGAAGATATTGTTTCATACCAGGCGTATGGAATTATCTTTCGGACTGCGATGCTTATGGACCTAGAAATCCTCCCTGTTTCTCCAATCATTGTATTGTTTCTGCTGAGCGACTACATCACAGCCACCACTTCGTCATTCACCACTGCCATTGCACCCATTGGGAGTCAACGTCTTCTTGTGTGGCCACCCCCTCTAGTCACTGATGCTGCAATGGGCCGGTTAGAACTATCCATAGCACCTGCAATGAACTTGTATTCCATGATTCTGGAAGTTGATGCTTCCACCCAGGTTAGTTTCTCATTCATTTCTATCATGACGATGTTTTCACACTGCTTGGTTAGATTACACAGCTGAGGTGCCTTCCTGTGAATGCACAGGCCGAGCTTACCCACCGGTTGCGATGTCAGGTGTTCTTTGGCAACCAGTTTGCTTGTGGAACACCTGACTACATTGTATATTCATCAATGCGTCAGGCATTTGATTGCCTAATTGGTGACCGTATGACATTACATGAGGTGTGTCCCTGCATTAAAGACATTCATTCATTGGCTCACATATCACCACTGCTGCGTTCAGTATTTCATCACTGAAGATTCATCTAGTACGATTCTTGAGGGAATGTTTGGTGGCCGCATTCTTTCCTCACCAGAGCAGGTTATCCGCCTTCTTGTCATCAATGTTACCCCAGTCAGTGGTACCTTGAATGATATCATCACACGATTCAAACTGCATCTGGAGCGCTACCTCCGTGGGTGCAGCACTCCTACTCAAAATGATGGATCAGATCTCTTTGGAGAAGATGTAGTAATTGATCCATTGTTATGGACTCGACTCTTTCTCCGGTGTGTCACTGGTAGTGAGTTCCTTCCCACGTGCCCCCAGCAACAGATTAGGGTTTGATATTTTATTTGCTCTATTTGTGTCTCTCCTTACTGATGTCTTTGAACAGTTGAATTTCCAGACGCAGTGGAACCATCATTGGCGTGAACATGTGGTGCGTCTCGTCACTTACTCTAGATTATCATAGCCCTTGACATCTATGATGACAAGGGAATCCACATCCACACATGCTTCTATTTTAATTAATTAAAAAGTTATAAAAATAATAATAATAATTAGAATTTCTTTAAAAATATTTTAAAAAGCCCATTAAATGTTATTATATTTAATTTATATTATAAGTAATTTATATTAACTTATTTTAAATTTAATTTTTAATATGACAAAAAAAGTTATAAAAAAAAGTAATTTATATTTAATCATAATAAAAATGTATTTGTTTTGTTAAGTATTAATAAAAATATAAATTACTTTAATAAAATTATATTATATTTTTTTGTCAGTGGATGTGCTGTTGAATGAGCCATCTACACTCATTGTGAACCAAGAAATCCTGGCGGACATGTCCATTTCCACTGACTTTGACAGGTGGATTCACTCCTGTATCAGTGGCAACGCCTTCGATCACTACAATACTTCTGTATGTCTGCTATCCTATCTGATCTGAGTCTTAAAGGCGCACTAATAATCATGCCTACATAGTAAATGTTACTCCTTGCACTTTTCTACTTGCACTTCAACAGTTTGATGGCTCCGATTACTGTACTCAACTCGTTCTTATGCTGTACTAATCTCTCACATTGTTGCATTTGCATGCTGCAAAGACTGACCTTCATGTATCCTGTGACCCATAGAATATCACTACTGCTTTCTTCATACTGACTTCCGTACTAATTGCTACTGATTGTACCCTTGCACCATCCCAGTAATATTGTACCAGCTTCATTTTGTACCCTGACATAATTGTAACGAGACAAGGTGCATCTAACCACATCATGTTCAAAGAGGCTTGAGCCCCGCATGTCGCGACCAACAGAGAGGAGGTGGATGATGTAGAGCAGTAGCGATGACATCTCCATACACTTTGCAGAAATAAGATGCGATCAGGGTGACACACAATGGGATACAGCCGATGGGCAACAACGTATTGGACAACCGTGCAAACAAGAGTTCATCGTTCATCACCAAAAGTTCAGTCTGCTGATCGAGAAAATGGCCCAAAATCACCGCAATGGCCTCTTTTTTGGTGTGGCAGGTAGATTTTCGAGTGGATAGAGCCCGTGCGGCAGGCAGCAACTGAGGGAGTGTTGGAGTCTGCAAATTGTTGTCATAAAAGGCATCATCGTAGTGAAACCAGGCAGGGTCATCACACTGTCAGACTTCATAGCAGTAGCGAAAGAAACAACAGGGTACGATGCAACATCAGGAACGATAGATTGTGGTGGACGGTTATCAAATTCAAGTATGCGGGGCACAACATCAAAGTCTAAAGATAGCTCAGACTAAGTTGTTAGTACAGATCCTGCAGATTTTGATGAGACTACTGGTCAGTGGCCAAATACAATCACGTACTCGAAGGTCTATGACCAAAATAGTGGTCGAGACATTGTTGAGGCATGTGCCAAGTGTGTCAATAGTGACATTTCCGGATGACAGTACTGAGAAGCCGGGCGTGTTGCACCGCCAACTAAGCTACAGACGTCTGAATGAACCGTCAGAGCTGAACGGCCCATGTCCGGCCGTCATAAGAGTATCTTGGGGGGCGGGTGAGGGCGAGAATGCGAGGTTGGGTGAGACAAATAGCCTAGTACAAGAAACAAAGTCAGTACACATAGTTTGAGGTAGTAGGAATAAGAGGATAAAAGTTAGAAACCATCAGGCTTGAATGCTCGGAGTCGCCTCCTAGAGGTGTGTCCTCGCAGCCTGACAGCCTCTGGTCCAAGTCACCTCCTAGAGGCGTGTTGGACCAGGGAATGAAGCACAAATTGAAGAGAAAAAAGAGAGAAAGAAAAAACTTACTAAGTTAGTTCAACACCGGGGGGCACCATTACAGGATGTCAAGGATAGGCTATGAAGGCATCGGCGTCAGCATGCATTGTCTGGTGTTCGGTATACCAGTGCTAGTGCTGTGCTAACAACCCATGAGGGCACCCAAGTCAAAGATAACACTAGAATCAAAGCATATAGTTAGTATATTGACTGCCACAGGGTCATTGAGCCCACATGGAGACCTCCAGCCATAGCAGAGCTCTCACCTGCAGCAGTCAAATAAAATAATTGAGTGTTCCCAGGGCGCCCTTTGGTGCCCAGGGACCTAAGTGGCACAAGCTAACGGCAGATGGTCACGGATCAACGCCTGAGCAGTTGAAAGTGTCCCACTAGGGGGAGCCGTGCATTGTGCTCGTATCGGCCTCTGGAATGGGCGGGCACCCAATGGTACTAACTAAGGAATAACAAAAAGAAGTTTGAAAATTTGGTTTCAATAATCACGTGACTGACGGTTCATAAACCATTGCTGTCTTCAGAGCTTCAGCACTCATTCGACGCCATATGCGGAGATGTAGACGTAGGAAAAAGAAAGACCTTTACGATCATAATGCAGCCCCCGCACAGAACACCTTCCGCCACCACATGCACTTCTTCATAATAGTCATATTTGACACAGCAGTGCTCACCCCCACTCCATCATCACGATTGACCTCGCAGCCATACTCTTCACAGATGGTGCACGTAATGAGCTAGTCCACCTCAAATGCACACTCTGATAATCACTCTCCAAGTCCAAGCGCGCTGGAATAGGGTGGTTCAGGTCCACAGAAGTCGAATTCGAATATAGAGATTCGTCTGCAAGTCTTGCTTCATCCTCGCCCTCCCCATAAACTTGGATGTACCTGTCTTCTGCAACAGGTTCTCGAAAGTGGTCATGCAACTGTGCAGAAGGCTCGTGGAGATATGTGAAGGGGGTGAGTTGTCCTGGAGATGTGACAGGTACAGGATTAAACAGCGCTTCAACAAGCTTCTCTGTCCTGCGGATACCACGAGTGTTGGGGAGTTGGTTCGTGTCCAAGTGGGTCGAGATGGTAGATACAGAGGACGAGGATAAGTTTTTGTTTGCATAGAGGTTGAGAGTGCGTGGTCGTGTTCGGAAGATGTTGTTGTCGAGTGGACCGTTAGTTTCCCTAGTAATACCCATCTGCACCATAACATCAAGGGTCTGCTCCCACACCACGCTGTGTTCCTTTAGCTGTTCGAACATAGTGTGGCCTTTGGCGGGAGAATACGCATTCGGAGGTGATTTAGCAAGAGAAGGGGACAGGTCTGGTGGGGTAGATTGTGGTAACCAGTCAGCATAAAGGTATTGCGGGGGTACATATTGAGGACGAGATGATGAAATAGTCATGGGGCACATATCTGAGGTTGGACCAAGGGATGTGGGTGTGTTTGAGGATACTACAACCGAGGGGATGGATAGTTCGTGTGAATGGGATTCATGTTGTAGCATCTTTGCTGCCAATGTACGTGGCAGGATGTTAAGACCTGTCAAAGCAGTGCTTATAAGGAGCTGATCTCTGAACAAATGGAAACACTTACCAGGAGTGAAGATATCTACACACTCGCCGTGGTAGGAGAAGTATGCACACTCATCGCCAAGCATGGAGGCACTGACTGTGATGGTTTTCTTGGTTTCTGCGGGTCACGTTGGCGAGACATTCTGGCATCAGGCCGTTGGTATGAGCAGGACAAAAAAACATGGACATACAAGCACCCGCCTGAGGCAGGCGCAAGTAGAACCAGAGCTGCCTCCACCTGAGGCAGAAGTGGTCAACTGTGGGTAGAGAGGAGGGATATGGAAAAGCCATTGCAGTAGGTAAGGCGTCACGCGGAATATTTGGGAGCACTTCGGACATTGTCAGATAGGCAAGCTGACGGAAATAAAACAATTGCCATACCTTTTGTCCACCTTCACGAGTACTGTTTTGTCAATGCTACGACTTGAGTGAATTGATCAACTGATGTGTCCAAGATGCCACGATAGTCTTTGAGCCCATTATAGTTGTAAGTTGCTGTTCACCAGTGGTCAGTACAGACAAAATAAGATGAAAGTAGAATAGTAAATGTACTGATAGTGCCATCAAGGTCATTATACTGGTTCTTGACGTGGTGCTTTCGAGCGAGGCTCAGGATGGGCATGGGGATTAGCTGGCCCACTGCCAGTTTGCGTTCCCTGAATCTAATTAGGACCAAGTTCAACGGTGTACTGCTTTCCAGGGACGCCAGTAGTATAATTCTGCATCCTTCCACCTAGCTCATTGCGCGCTTCGACAATGAGGAAGTTGTCAATGCCCTTGCGGTGTAACGTGTGCGCTGCAATGATGCCAGCAACACCTCCTCCAAGGATTTAGTTAGTAGTACGTGCAAAGTCTTACAAGCAGTGAGCTGCTTCACTCAGGGCGAGTGCATGGGCATCAGCCTTTCTGAGAGATTCAGATGCTTATGAAGCATCCTGACGCACCTAGCACTCGTTGACCCCCTTGTGAAGCATCAACACAGCTGAAAAATGTAAGAACAAAATAAATTGAGTTTTCCCAGGGCACCCTTTGGTGCTCAGGGACCTAGAGGCGCAAGTTAACAGCTGATGTTCACGGATCAGTGCCTAGGCGACTGAAAGTGTCTGACAAAGTGTGGAGCCGTGCAAATTGCATGTATTGGCCTCTGGAATGAGCGAGTGCCCAGTGGTACTAACTAAAGAAAGTTGTAAACTATAGGTAGCCCATAGACAACGAAATTGGTCGGGCTGCTCACCAAGTAAAGCTAATCAGGCTTTGTGAAGGATAAAGCAAACAAGGACAGTGATTGGAGCAGCGAACCCACAACCATCAATTGATAACTATCAGTAATTTGCGCAGGAATTAGCGACTGACTATTTATAAATATACAGCAGCTTACAACCAACCTCGGTCGTACAACGGACCCGAGAACAACGTGATATTGACTGAGAGGAATGAGGTCAATGCACCAATCCATCTGATGCTGAGTGAAACCAAGAACTGCAGAGTATACGCATACTCACTTACGATATTGCAGATGGTGAATGGTTGGTCATGTAAATTCGTGTGTAATAATCTTCCGGGATCGTTTATCAACTTTGGGTATGAAGTATCATGCAACTGCTGGGTACCTTGGTAAACTCCAAAAGATGCTATGTATCTGTTCAAATGCTGTTAACTGAGATGTCTTGAACGAGCAAGCTAGAACCAACCTGAAGCCACAAAATTGCACAAGAAAACTAGGTATCATCGTGATTGTTAGACACAACATACGGGTATTATTGGAGACACAGCTTACCACCCAAAAACAGTCCCCCAGGCCTGAAACCCGCCAACGAGGTTTTGTAGGTTTAAAATTTTGGAAAGCCGACAATGATACTGCAGAGACGAGATTGTCAGAGTTTGGATCGTGCCATGGGCCCTGGCTAACATGGAACCTTTCTCCTGTATCTTCTTGGTGAGGGCGCGTGTGTCCACACCACAAATGGTAAGGATATTTTTTTCTTTCAACCAAGCTCCAGATATCGCCTTCTCAAACTTTGCCTCGAGGTCAATAACACCAGCTCTGTACAGGACTCAGCATATTGTAAGGATGAATGGGATAGAGACTTACGGCTCATGGAAATGAGACAAGTTCGTAATGTAAATGAGACAAGTTCGTAATGTAAATGAGTGATATAATGTGGAGGGCAAACTGGAGCAGCACGGATAATAGCACATAGAGGTTGAAGATGTTGCCCAGCGGCCTCTCTCAGGAAAGTTTTTCAACCGGCTGTTGTCAAACACTCAGTAGGACTACAAAAATTCAAGCAAGAACCCACCTTGGCCCGGGAGATGCAAAGAAAACAGACGGACATCAACATTCCACTAACGGTTACCTGATAATCACCAAATTTGATACCGTCAAGATACTGAACCAACAAGCTGTATGCAGTGAGAAATGAGTATGAGAATCAGTGTCGACTGAAGAGAATATACATACCAAACATTTCCGTGTTTGTCGGCGGACCCATGAGCAGAGCAAGGGTGGCATAGCCATCAATTGGGGATATCAGCAGAGGATGGAGACGCGAGGAAAGGTGATGCAAACCGGTATGAGGATTTCAATGAGGAGGAACGAGGGCGGATGAGTACTAGTACTTCCTGCTACTCCTGAACCATTGGTGTCCATGCCAGCTTCCAAGCCACACTGTATGTATCGCCTCCGGTTCTGAGCTGAACAAGTCATACATTCGTACATGTACATGCAACGTATCCAACAGGTTACAGCATATGGAAAGTGGTTGTTTGTTGGAGTTTGGTGAATGTGAGTGTCTTGCTGCTTGAACTTGATTTCCATGGCGCCTATATGGTTAGTATTTCCTTTGGTTTCATTGCCCTGCGTTTCTTAACATTATTCCTCGTCTCTGTTTCATTCTTCAGAGACTTGCCTCGCGTTTCAAAACCCGCACTTCAGATTCAATGCCGATGAGGCAGGGCCCTTGCATCAAGAGTGAGAAAACGAGCACGAGTGATGTACCGCCGGACCACAAGGGGTTGTGCCCATCCCCTACGGACACATGCACTACTGTAGGATGACCCGAACCCTGAAACTCCCTGTCTGGTAGCTCAGAAAGCTGATATATCAGACTCGAAGGCGAGTCCCTCTGAACTACCATCATATCGATTATCATCCTCACACAATATCTACAGTCATCAGCAGAAAGAATCTTCAAGTCCCCTCCCAGTGGTGCATTCCTGCTGGCATCTACATATCCATCAATGTCGACTCCAGGAGGCGCTGGAAATTAGCCATCAGTGTCTTATCATCTGATAGATCTGTAATGTGCGGGAATTCTGTCACTCTGTAAAGTTCATGGACACTGTCGGACACGATGCGAGAACTGATCTTCGGTTCATAGATCATTACACTCCTCGCCTGTGTTGTCAGTGGAGATCAGGGCATCCTTTGAGTTTGGTCGAACGCTGGGCGGTGGAGAGGTCATCGGCGAACTTCAGATGTCGTGGGATGAGCTGCTCGATTATGGAGATGAGCCATTTGGTGAGTGATTCGCTTCTCATTCATGCACATACACTAATGTCCTGTAGATTTATCCTTCCCACCCATGCGTGGTGTTCATTCTTCCATCAAGCTAAAGGCTGCCATTGTACATGCTTGTGACGGTCAGGATGACGAACTGTTTGATGTGAGTGACACTAGTATCTGTGTGTTAGCTTTTGCTGAGACAACGCAAACTACAGTCCCTTATAGACTGCGAGATTGCTCGAGACAGAGATGCAGGCCACGCACAATTGGCCGTATACATGACAAGCGAGAACATCTCTGACCTGAACGACACTGTAGAGCACTTTCAGTTGGTTCTGGACCAGTGTCCGAGCGTTCGAGGTCGCATCCATGTTCTGAAAACCAACATTCAGACACCAACCATTTTCTTGTCTTGATCATGGTAGCTTCAATTCATCTTGTATGTAGTGTATATGACTTTCAAGTATTACTGGGTTCGGTTCTACTAGTAGAAGAAGCTAATGCTAATGTTTGAATCCAAAGTAAATGACGCGAGTGCATATCAATATGTAGACTTGAATCAAGAAGGGGCTGGACATCGGAAAGAAAAGATCGAAGTTGAGCATCTGCAAACGGACAACAGGACTCAGGAACCTCAACGTGAGATAGATCAGATTCGGGATGATTTGATACAAATGGATTGGTGGAATCGCCGTCCTCCGGATTATGAGTATCATGATGAGCCCGTATGCGCCGGTCATCCAAGTCATTCCAATCAATGCCATAGCTGGCAATATCTTCTACAGGCCCCTGGTCCTCGCCTGACTCAATAAACACCCCTCGATGTCCATGCTCAATGACACCTTGGATGAACAGGTCATGGGGTGACTGATGGGGCTCTCCACAACACCCAAGAACATGGCGATTCCACGAGGCTACCCACTGGCCAACATCATCGTTGATTAAAGGGAGGAATAGGAAATGGAGTAACCACAGGTGTGAATCGTTGTTCACATTGAGGTTGTCGTAGGCTTTGAGAGTCTGGAAAAATTCCTTCCACTTCTGCCCTAGGCCGTTTGTTACATCCACCCAAAGACGTTCAATCCAGATGTTGTGAACACTCCTGTAGATATAATTAGGACAGACTAGCAGACAGAGAGCTTGATAATGCTTACCTGCCCCAAATATATGAACCACGCTCGATTCCACGTACTTTTTCCATCCGGGCAGCAACAAGTAAATTTTCTGTCCCATGGTCACCTCTCACATGGCTTGGGTACCCATGAGTCATAGCAATATCTTCGAATAAAGAGAGTACAGTCTCAGAGCGGTTGTTATTACTAACACGCATCCCTAGAACATAACGAGAGAATCCATCAATGAAGCCATGGATGACTAGCTTCCAATGGATAAGACCTGTGATAAATGTTTAGTAATTTTACTACACTGCCCACACAAAACGCACCATGCTGTCTGTCATGATGAACCAGGGCCATGGGGCCTGGAACTGAATAACTACGACGCTGGATTCGCCGTGGACCAAATGTCGCAGGAGATGGACCAACAGCTCGCAGATATGATGCTTCTATACGGCTGCGAGGAATGCGATAGCCAAGCTGCAAAAGATAGCCGTCACGCATCCATCGTCCAAATGACGAAAACTGGTGGTAGAGTTCCAATATCAGTCTATCAAGTTCAGCATCAGATATCATAGAGAGATCACTGGAAGAGCCTCAGTGGTAAGTTCGGTTAACAACACCATCAGGCTGCTGCTCATCCACATAGACGGGAGGTCCAGGAGGTGACAGATTGAATTCAAGTAGCCGACGACGAATGGTTCAGGGATGACAATGATATAGTTCGGCCAGACGCCTCCTTGACACTCTGCCTGAAGAGAGGACAGCGAGGTCGGATGGAATGATATCAATGCTGGGTCTTCCAACTGTACCACCCTGCACATGACTTCCTAGGGTGATGGGGCTTGCATCTGGTGGATCAGATGATACAGTAGTCGCAGTGTCCAGCTCTTGAATCATGCGATCCACGCTGGCTTCAATTACAAGTCTTTCCCTTGGTGGTATGATATTTAGATGCTTAGATGCATCAGCCTGAGATCATGTCATAACAGTACCACAATCAACTACACCTGTTCAATAGCTTCGAGGAATTGAAGGCAGACTGCCTTTTGAGCATTCAAGCAGCCTATATCACCAAGCTGTGTCCTGAGGGTGACGTGAACTCTTTCACCGAGTTGTATGAAAGAATCATAAATATTTGTTAATTGAATTGCCTCAGGCATGGTACAGATACACTCCACAGTGATGGTCGGTGAACGAGGGTTACTTGATATTATATAACAGTTGGCTAGCCTACCATGCAGCGATGCACTCACAAGTCACACTGACCTGCCCGAAACCCAAAGCCGAAAGCAAAGACTAGAATCAAAAGCAAAAGTCGAACACGAAAGCTAGAGTCAAAAGTCAAAAATGAAGGCGAAGGCGAAAGTCAAAATCGAAATTGGAATCGAAAGGCGAAGTCGGAATTGAAAGTTGGAATTGAAAGCTGAAAGCGAAAGTTGAAAGCGAAAGTCCATATTGGGAAACGAAAGCGAAAGTCGAAAGCGAAAGCCCATATTGGGAAACGAAAGAAATCAAGTGAATATTTTTGTCCGCCCATGTCCGTTATACAAAAGAATTGATCTACCTCAGATACCTATCGGGCTATGCACGTTTGCCTTCTCTTATCACTTGCATAATTTCAAGTTCCGCTTTCGTATCGGCGCAACGTCAACGTGTTAACCTTCTGAATCGCCTTCTCTGATGACTTCAACTATCGATTTCGATTATCAACGTTTCATCGATCAGCCATATCAGTACTAGAGCCTAGTGCAGAGTGTCACATCACCAATCAATCGCTGCTCAGAAGACGTCCGAATAGTCCTGGTTCTAGACTTTTGTCATTCAAGGACTCGGAGAATAGACAGTATCTGAATACTCTTTTCAAGGCAAGGCAGATTTCTTATTTCCTCTTAGGCACCCTGATCACCCGAATTCACAGGCGTTATCCCAATCATCGTCTTCCAGGAAACATTTCTCACCCTCATCTCAATCTCAGCGTCCTCACTAGTTCTTTTCCCCCACTTCTATCGTAAGTCCGCGTCATACGCCACCTGAAACGCTTGGCTGACCTTCGTTCTGATAGGGTGAACACCCTTGCTATCTTCACCCTTCAGGCACAAGACTCTGATCTATTTGATTCGATACCTTTACCAAAGGATCTCACCACATTTCTCGAAACTTTACGTCTTGAAACTAGTCCTCCTAATCGTCGAATATTGAATTACACGGCAAAGAATGTCGAGCACGTAGATTTTGGTGGGGAAGTGGACTACTTTGAACACAAGTGGTTCCAGGAGCTGCCTTCAAGGCTAGCCTGAGAGGTACGATCCTACGATCACCACTAAGTCAGACACTAATGCCTCATGCAGCCGTGCATCAATCCGCTCTCATTAATCTGTCACCATGATAGCTTTGTGAGGGTGAATTCATGGTAGGTTTGTGTGATTAGCGGAGAAGCCTTCGGCAGAGTAAGTGGTCACTGTCATTGCCTGATGCGGCGCGTTCGAACTTCGTCTGCGTCTTAATTTCGTCGTTTCTGATGCACGCATGCGACACTTGCTACATATGGTATTCTCTCGACGGAGACTATTCGTGCATAATGTAAGTTCGTGTCGTCTCAGTCCTTTCGAGGATTTATTTTTGTGATGCTGATATACTAACTATATGCGTGTCTAGTAGTAGCCACCTACCTTATACAGATGCCAATCAAGAACCTCATCGGTGTGTGCAGCTCATTCGGCACATTGGCTGATCATCTCGGCGCAATTATCATGTAAATCCCTCGCATCACCATCGCCTCTAATCCCGCTAACAAGTCATCTCTCATGAACAGCATCATCATGCCATGTATGCTTCCTCACATACAGTGCATTTGTGACTTCTGGCTGGTTGCAAGAAGCGAGCCTTCCAGGAGTCACGACGACAGATGTGGTGAGTAATCTGCACCCGATACCTGCCATTCCCGTCTAATTCACTGCACTACTACAGAGCGGCGGGAGCAAGCGGTGACATACCAAGTGGTAAGGATTATGGGCGAACGATCAGGTTCATCAGCGAGGTGCTTGTCCTCTTCAGCACCTATTAGTTTACCAGCGATACAAATTGTGACCGAAACTTGGACACTCAGCACGGCATGAGAGGTCCTCGCACTGTGTCTTGCAGTTCGGGTTGTGTTTCAACCCTTGCATGAACGTCGACTTGGTGATCTAAGGGTGGTGTCACTAAAACTTGGCACTTTGAGCTCGGTGATCGCTGAACTTCTGAACTTCTGCATGACGTATGTTTGTAATCGCTTCATTGACGTCTCCATTTCACCACCTCGATCACTTTAACTCATCTTCTGTCGGAGATATTATGTCGACCTTTCTTCACTCATGCAGATGTTTGTACACCTTGTCCGTTGCGTTCGCTGAGAGTACAACTATTGTGCAGGAACGTATCAACCGATAGTACTAGTGACGCATGGTCTTTGTGATGTCAAGCAGAATCAAATTCGAAGTTTCCTCCATACCGACTCAGCGTTTCGGTTAGAAACAGCAACAATGAATGGGCCTAGACAAAATATCATGCTACAAAAGTAGTTTGTCTAGCGACGAGGGTTAACGCAAGACGAACGATACAAACGGGAAAGGGAAAATTATCGAGTGAGGGAGACATAGTTCTGCAGCAGCTCACTTCATACATATATATTTGTGTCTGATACAACACAGATGATCTGAAGTGCTGACAAGTTGCATTTATCCGAGGACAGGAAGCAGGGATGGTTGGTGTTTGTTTGATACCAGAGAATGACGAGATGAGGCTCCCTTCGCGCACGCTCTCAGCGTACTGTTCTTTGTTAGACGTTGCAAAATTGTCTACAATCAATCTGAGATTAGGTACCACCACAGACAACAACGAATCGGCAGGATATTGAGCAAACGCTTGCGAGAGATCCAAGGAACTTTGCGCAAGACTTAGACACAACAGACGTCCCTTGCAAGATTGCAGTCTGAAATCACGAGTAACATAGACTCATGGGGGGCGAGATGCAGCGCGTTCATTTATGACTAGTGAGTCACCCACTAAGGAAGAACCAGAACGGAGACCATAGAACGATGCAGAAAGGGAGCATGGCCGATTCGAGGTACAGTCTACCATAGGGCAAGGCCCCAATTGCAGACAATAAACAATATCAATGACCAAAAAAAAGACGATTCGAGGTCGTCCCGCGGACCGGCTGTAGCCGTGACCGACATATTAATTTTCCCACTTATCAGTAGATACCGTAAATCGATATCAATCATAGTAACAGCCGAGTCACTTGACCTTGAACATACCACCCCGCAGATATCAGAAATAGCGTAGAGTCACTGGAAAAGCACAGTCATTTTTACTCAGTGATCCGGGCCCAGTGACTCGCCTGGGCCGGAGCCGGAAAGGCTGACTCAGCAATATATATTTTGCCTCGAGCACCCATAGAGCCAGCAGCTTATACTAGCTTATACCAGTCCCCTTCGCATGGAAACATCCTCACCTGGAACTACAATCCAACATCAAGTTGAGAACCAAGTACCCGCTTTAGCGAATCCAACCTCAAACTCGAGCAGAAACCGTCGTGGCACTGGCAATCGTCCCAGAAGTCACATTCCTTCAGCGAATGCAGCCAGTTCGATTGTCGTAGTTGCTCCGGAGACAGATGGTACAGGCAGCAGGAAGCCTCGCCGAAACTTTGATCAGAACCGATCTCATGATCACGAGCAGGGAAGCTCAAATTGGCGTAGACCACCTGGCGCTTCCCAGACCACAGCTGGATCTAACTCTGTTGCAGGTGAAACAGGTAGTGGAGATGCACGGTCAAGGAAGAATCGCCCTCCAAGACGTCCCCAGGGGGCCACCACTGTGAATGAACCCAACTTCACTGATTCTCAACCCCAACCGCAGTCGAAGCGTCCATCCCGGCGTTCCAAATTTAATCCGTCACTTTCCGAGCCGATACCATTGACTGGTGACTCAAAACCTAAAGTTGAAGCCCATATCTCACCGAAAGCTTTCTTGCTGTTCAAGAAAGCCAAACCTCCAAGACCCAAGGCACCTCTCGCTGATGACCTCACTTCGACCCTTACTCATGCCCTCAGCACCCATCCTTATCCTGATTGCCCAATTTGCTTCAACCCCATTCGTCCAGAACAGCCTACCTGGTCCTGCTCTTCTTCAGATCCCTCCGAAAACCTCCAATGCTGTTGGACTACATTTCACCTGAAGTGCATTCGGGCTTGGGCTTCCAAAAGCGTCAAGGACCTTCGAGATGCGTGGCGTGCCCGTGGCGAGGAACGTACCGGCGAATGGAGATGTCCCGGTTGTCAAGCCAAACGTGAATCTGTACCGTCCAGCTATCGGCAAGTGCTACTTATCTATTTGTACCGTGTACTTACATCTTATCATCAGGTGCTTTTGTCATCGCATCACAGATCCATCCCCTACTCGCCTTGTCACCCCACATAGCTGTGCACATCCCTGCTCCCGCGTACGTATTTCTGCTTGCGGTCACGGCTGTCCTCTTCCCTGCCACCCTGGTCCCTGTCCACCATGCGCTGTTACCGTCCGGAAGGGCTGTTGGTGTGGACGCCAAGTCTCAACGGTCCGTTGCTCTTCCCTGGCATCTCCAAATGCCACCACTGGCGTTTCCTGTGGCGTCATTTGTAGTAAACCTTTGTTGTGTGGGAATCCTCAGCATACGTGCGCTCAGGTTTGCCACCCCGGTGAGTGCAAGCCATGTGTTGTGGCTGAAGTTGTCGCGTGTTATTGTGGGAAAGAGGAGAAAGAAGTGCCGTGTGGCGACAGGAAAATTTGGGCTGTTGTATGCGCTGTTGAGGGAGAGCTTGGTTGGGAGGGCCGCTATGAATGCGATGGTGTGTGTGGTAGGCAAGTATTTATCCACCTTCATCTTGCTTATTGCCTATGGCGCGTGTTTGACGGAGGCTCGTGCATGATGCAGCGCATATATCCATATTCTCTTTTTACTCCAACGTACCGATAGAGGATATTTTACCTCATTCTAAAATCGTCGTGATGCACCTGTATGCTGATGTCCCTTTCACAGACCTTTTGCATGCGGAGTACACGCCTGCGAGAAAGGATGTCATCCCCCGTCCTTCACACCTCCAAGATGCCCGCTTGATCCATCCATCATGCAAACCTGCGCCTGCGGCAGGTTCGCTCTCCCTACTGTCGAACAACACGATCGCTATATCCACGAACTGGAATCAATAACCACTCCCAAATCCGACGCTAGTGGCAAAGACATTGCGTATTTCCTCGGACCCCGCACATCTTGTACTGTTCCTGTCCCTACATGCAAGCAACAGTGCATCAAAACCTTACCCGACTGCTCGCACCAATGTGGGGTATGCTGTCATACTGGCCCCTGCCCACCATGTACCGAGCTCATAGAGCGCACCTGTCGATGCGGAGCAACGAAAGTGATGATCAAGTGCGGCGAAGTCATCGAAACCAGTGAAGGTAACGAAGCCGGTGATGTCCTTTGCGATCGTGCATGCATCGCCCTACGCATATGTGGACGCCACCAATGCAATCGTATTTGCTGCCCTCTCGCGTCCCTTGCAGCTGCGCAAAAAGGAAAGGGCAAGAAACGCGCAGGATTGTTGGACGAGCTTGGTGCTGAAGAAGGCGGGCTGCACGAGTGTGACCTCCCGTGCGGGAAGATGTTGAACTGTGGGAATCACCGGTGCGAGCGAAAGGACCACCGAAGCGCGTGTGGGGTGTGTCTGCAGAGTGTTTATGAAGATGTAAGTTGTCTTTTCTATTGATCATCGTTGTGTTTTGGCCTGACGTTTGAATAGCTTATATGCCCGTGTGGCCGGACGGCTTTGGAGCCTCCGATTCCGTGTGGTACGATGATGACTTGCAGTTATCCGTGCGCAAGGCCTTCACCTCCATGTGGCCATTCGCGCGTCCCTCATGCATGTCATGAGGGCGTCATCATCGCTGGTGCGGATCCAAGCCAACCAGTGGAAGAATCTCCCTGCCCACCGTGTCCTTTCCTCACCAGCAAACAGTGTGCGTGCGGAAAGAAGATGGTGGATAATGTCAGGTGTGCGCAGGAGCGGGTGAGTTGTGGTACGGTATGCGGAAAGTGAGTTTTGTGTCTGTCTGATAGTGATCGTGTCGATTAACTTTACTGTTGCTTCACAGATTGCTAGCATGCGGTTTCCATCATTGCGAACGCTTGTGCCACGCAGACGACTGTGGAACGTGTACCGCTGTATGTGGCAAGTCTCGCAAATCATGGCAAGTTCTTCTAAATTTTCCATTCTCCCCATTTCAATTGATATAAACTTCTCCTTTAATCTAGCTTGCCAGCACAACACCCATGCACCCAACCATGTCATGCCCCAGCAGCATGTCCTGAAACCGAACCCTGTCTCGCGCTCGTCACCCTCACCTGTCCCTGTGGCCTCCTCCGCTCCTCTATCCCATGCTCCCAAGGAAATTCAACCGCCCAGCTCAAATGCACTGGTGAATGCGCGATCAAAAAACGCAATGCGCGACTTGCAGATGCTCTTGGCATCAGTCCCGATAAACGCGAGGGTTTACAGGCCAAGGTCACTTACAATGATGATCTAGTGACTTTCGCGAGAGCGAACAGTAAGTTTGTGGGGCTAGTGGAGAAGACGTTTGCAGAGTGAGTGATGGTATTTCTCATGAATCCGATGCACGTTCTCACTCTATCTCTGTTCTAGTTTCATCACTTCTGACAAACGCACGCAAGTCCTACCGCACATGCCTCCTGAACGACGTAAATTCGTGCATGACGTGAGTTCCTTTTATTTCTCCAGTTTTTGAAACAGTTGTTTTGTGTGATGCTGATATATCAACTGCGCTCAGCTCGCATCTGTCTACCGCATGGATACACAGATGATCGATCAAGAACCTCACCGAAGCGTACAGCTTATCCGGCGCGTTGACACGCGCATCCCGACGCCACTCTTATCTGCGTCGCTCCCATCACCAACGCCATCGCTCGCAGTCCTAGGCAAACTCGCTGATTTACGAGCTCCGAAGCCTATATCGAGCGTGACGAGCGGAAGTGGAGTATGGGCCAAACCCCAACCAAAGGTCGCAGAAGCAGGCGGGAGGTGGACGGCAGTTGTCACACGCCCTGGGTCTGGGTCTGGGAGTCCTTCGCCTGCGCCTGGTGCGTCCTCGAGCTCGGGAGGGACTCAAGTTGGTACTGCTACTTTGAATTTGAAACCGAGTGGTGGAGCGTGGGTGTCGTCCTCTGTGCAGCGCGCGAGGGAGGCAGCTAGTCTGGAGATGGGTGGAGAGGAAGAGGCAATACCGGATGATTGGGAGGATGATGTGTAGAGCCAGTTGGTTGAGAGCTTGACTGGCGGTGATCATGATGAGAGACATTTATAGATAGATTTAACTGTGATCAAGCGGACATGAGGCTTGGATAGCCGTCAATCGGAGGTATGCTTCGAGAATGTACATGGGTTTGATCTGGCGGAGTAGGGAGATGAGAATTAGAGTCCTGTTGAACATGTTCAAAGAGTTAAGGTTCACGATCTTCAGTAGTCGCACTTTTTGTTTTACTGTTTGCCTAAGTAGCTGCATGTCATTGACGTTGGGAAGGGCAGTTACCTCTACAGAAATTGAATGGAGCTGTCCAGATCTATCACAGCGTCTGAAACTAGTAGTAATTATGACCTTCTAGTGGATGGGTGGCAATTCAAGTCGATAATGTGCGATATTGTTGAGTACTGACGATAGACATCAAAATTTTCCTATTACGATGATCAAATGAGTGCCTGCACTTCGCCTATGTGCATGAATTCGAGCATACCGCGGACTCTCCCTCGGAGTTTGGCCCCATGATGCACTCCAACACGGCCCCGCATTGACCTCGAAGATCGAACATCATATAAGCTCAAGCTCTATAAATACCAAAGATTCACGGTGTCAAGGTTTATATTAATGGCAACGTATCTGAGAACATTTTCCGAATCATTTGATGCCGGACTGATATACTGTGACATCGGGGTCATGAGAGTGGAAATCAGCCTGTGCGGTTGCACAGAGAATTTGGTCGGTTGCAGAAGTTAGTTTCCCCAGGCTTACTATGGCCATCACTAAAAACCACTAAGCATGATATGACAGTATTCACCTTATAAGTTGGGCGATGTCTGATTTCCCCTTATATGCCTATGTCGTGGTGTGTATAGCACCGGCTTAGATTTGTGATGTGTTACTTATCTTGTCTTTTGCCTTTTGTTTTGATGAATCAAATGTAAACCCATATCGACCGCTAATCTAGTGTTCCAAGTTCTACATTGCGCATCTACGACACGGGTCACATGATTGCGTGTTGATCTGTTTCTTCATCTAGCTTCTTGCTGATAAACCATTATAACCCCATGTTAGATTCCAAGCCAGTGTTCTAGCATCTACAACTTGAACAATACTGGACCTAGGCGAAAAAAGGGAACAGCCCGAACCCAACCTCGAGCTTATTGCCAAGTATATCAACACAGGCAGGCCGTCGCCGTCATCCTTCTCGTCCCTCAGGCCTCAACAACAACAACACGGCACGCCGGCACCAGCAAGCTCCGCCGAACGAAGACTTCCTCCCCTCCCTGTCATTCAACAAACAATGCAAGACTTCTCTGTCTCCTGTGTTGGACTCGAGCCCACTCTCGACGCTCGTTCTCATGATTCTCGCTCATTCACGTTCTCACTTGTCATCATCTGCATGGTGCGTTTTTAAGCAATTTTTATTTATTTTACATATTACTTGATGTCTTTCTGCTTGTCTCGTCCATTTCCTCTCTCTCGTTCTCGTTCTCCTCCTTGTCTTCTTCCCTTCTGCTCTCGTCCATCGTCCGTATTCGTCTGAGCCACATCAGCAGTCGCTGACGTGTGCTGGGCGTTTGCGCATGGTGTTCGTGGCATTGGGAACGGCATGGTGGAGTTCAAGCATTGATTCAGCATGCGGACTGCGGCTTGCATGGGCCCAAGCCGGGCCGGGAACATCACTAATGTACGAGAGTCCAGGACTTCATATCAGTGTGACTTTGCTTCAAAGTGAACTGATACGGTCTGAGTTGTTAGTCATTTGTCCTGAACCGACGTCCAAAGTGGATAGTTTCAGTTCTCCGTTAGTCTTTGTTGTCTACCACTGACACCGAAGCTCGCAGCCTTACCCGGCTCCGACCCTGCTCCATTCCTCTTTTCCTATTTCGAAACACTCTGACTACCGGATCTCAAGATGAATGAGGTACAACTCCATTGGCAGAGGTCAAGACCTCAGTCACCGCTCGGCAAGCATATATTCTGGTCATTCATAGGTAAGGATCCGACTCTGACTTTATTTATAACCCCCACTATCGCCTACTCTGCCTCTAGTCACTCATTAACGCTACTTCCTTCAAGTTTCTCGAGTCTCCGTCCAGGGAGTCGTGCCGTATGGTATGGTTCGGCAACAAGCATTGTGGTCTATGTTTCTGTCTAAGGAACGCTGGTCTTCGACAATATGGCCAAAGTCGATCTCACATTCGAACTCGATCCTACATTCAAACTCGGTCCCATGGCCAACCTTTATTCCAAGGCCACAAACTGGATTCTATGGCCAGAGTCGATCCCATCACATTCTATAGTACTGCGGCCTGCCAAATTCGATCTTATACCACCGAGCCCGATCCTATAACGCTGTACTTTATTCGAGTCCGTGATGCCTGGTGCGAATCCCCGCTTATGGACCACTATGTCTTGCTTTCGTTGGACTTCAAGACGCTCACAATATCTGTCGTGGTTACCCGCTGTCTGTTATTGTCAAATTCTTGCAGGTGGTGTTGACAATGAGATTGGGGTAGAGCACGTGTATTGTACCAAGCATTTTTGTATAACTCGCATACCATCCAATATGATTTCCTGGCCAATCAAGTATAAAACCCATAATATCATAATACCAGTATTTGAAGCAATTGTCTGTATGATGGTACAGATGGCAAGAATTTATATTTTTGTTACTTATTGGACAGGAGAGCCACTGTGCTAGAAATTCTACATGAGAAACACTTCGTTGAACATGTTTCATCACTTCAAAACAGTACTAGTATTTGTCACTACACGATTCATGACAATCATTGGTCATAGGGGATAGCGTTCTAAACACTTATATGCCTATATATCTCGCACTGTCATATTTTAGCCGAATATGGTTATTATCTACATGATAATGTGTATATAATGGTTTGTGGGGAACGGTGGGATTTAGTGATGATAGTAGAACTTCAGAAGAACGGAAACAATAACTTACTCACTGAAATGTACTAGGCCACACAGCTGCCTCAGGCTAAGTACCTCGACCGCGGCTTTCCTTCTTTCGCTCTGGGTCTTACATGGTTTTTGTCAACAATCCTGGTGATGATTTGGGCAAGGTATTCGTAGTTCGTCGGAGGCGCCCCACCGTGACAGAGATCGGATGCACACAACGCAGCTCGTCAGTCACCGACTGGCATGAGGACGGCTCCATCCCCACAGACGTCCATTGTGCCCTGCCCCTTCTTCTCCCTTCACATTCTTCAGCAATCCACACTGTTTCTGCGACCAGTGAATTAGGTCTCGACGTCTCCACCAATGTTTCTTCCGCCAGATACTCCTGGAGTGTTTCCTCTGCTCGCGAAGCTTCTGATTCAAGTTCAATGTCAATTGCTGGTCCTCCAATGGAAGTTGCTATTGCTAGATTATTGGCCATCCTTCAAGCTATATATGTGAGAACTTATTCTATCGTGAGGACGCATATTGATGCCAAAGACTGTCAACAGGGACACGGTCAGCATAAGGCGGATCTAGATCGTCTGACATCACGACTCCATCGACTAGTAAACTGGTATTTGTGGAGCGCCGCGACCGCCCCATTTGAACAATCTCGGATGGATTCCTTAGTTAAGTATGTGCCTTGTTGATGTGTGCTTGAATTTACTTGGTACTAAGTCACACTCAGGATTTTGCAAGAAACCTCTGGGCAGCTGAAATTTTTGCATAAACGTGGTCTTTCGTATACACAAGCTATCGCTAGATGTTCCATTGAAATTGACCGTTATCTGTTGGGGTGTCTAGTTGGGTTCTTCAGACATCTCCTGCGTTTCCGAGTCACTCACCAACTCCGCTTTTCTAGTGGTTCCAAATGCAACAAAGTCAAAATAACATGCACGATATGCGGGAGGGTCGTCAGAACCATGAACATCCAATACCGGTGAACTTCCACACTTCATTCCAGGTCCGTCTCGCAACGATGAAGATCTGGGAAGCTTACTCGTCAAATTCTCTAGCAACTCAACAAGATGCTGCAAGTTTTGTTTGAACGTGACTCGATTGCAGCCCGAAATAACGTTATCGAGGAGCGACAGTATGAGTTATCCATTGACAGGGGCACACAATTCGCCCAACCTACAATCCATGAATGGTCCAGCATCGAAGCAGGTACGAAGACCGTCATGAGGGTCATATTTGAACAACAAGGAACTTCTGGAGTCGACTACCAATGTCATTTTTGCGGCGTTGTAAATCGCCTTGGTGTTGAGACTATCATGCATTTGCTGGAACTATTCCAACGTCAGGCTGGTTGCTCTATTGATTGGTGAGTATTTTTGGTCTTCTGGTCACTGACGACGCCTAATACCCGGAAGTCAAATATGCAAACGACGATTTCATATCTCCCTTGTACCTGCCAGTGCGGAGCGAATCCCTCAGCGTGTACCACGCGGTTCGTTGCACGACTACCTCAGACGAAATCACTTCAATTTGTCTGAACGTCAAAAGTCCGACATTGTAAGTTGATATTTTATGGCATGCACAAGTCATTCTGTTCTGACCTCGAATGGGCAGCTATTTGAGGTGGTGGATGGTATTGAATATCGTCAGTATGTCCCGTAGCTACTAATGCACGGAACTCATACACCCCTCAGTGCATAAGCAGGGCATTGTGCATGGTAATCTAACGGGTGTATGCTTTGATTACTTGAGTCACGTAGGAAGAATGCTCACTGCATCCCCCAGGACACCATATTCTGTGATGGCCCAGGCCATGTACGTATAGCAGATATTCAGATATTCAACGAGCCAGGAAATGCGAGGTACATCGCACCCGAGTCTATTACACGTGATTACCGAATAGAGGCACCAAGACCATCAAAAGCCGGAGACGTATATTCATATGGCTGCATCGTGATTCTGGTATGTTATGGAGCAAAATATCCTTCGACGCGTTCCACAAGAGTATTTTTCAGGTGTTGTCGGGAAAGTTGCCGTACTGGTGGATTCCAGAAGAAGCTCAAGTCCTTGCGGAAAAATTAAAGGGCACGGAGCCTTTTGGTCCGACTGTGGAGGTAGAATCCTTGCGAAATCTTGCTTATCCAGTGCCTCACCAAATTTTGACTCAAAGATGGATGAAGTGCAGCTGAACTTAGTGCAACAGTGCCTATCTGAGGAGAAATTCCGTCCCTCAATCGAGAAGGTCCGCTACTTAATCTTAGTCCAAGGTTTTGGGTGAGTTGTCTTTTGCTGTATGCCGCTGATGGGCTGATCGTCTTTAGTGCCGTTGATTTGACAAACACGGTCCAACGGCTAAACAAGGATCCCCAGAACTTTGGAGGGTTTGCAAATGTTCATAGGTGCAAATTCTGTATAAGAGACCTCGAGGCAAGCGTCCTGCAATTGGTCTCCCGTTACCAGTATTCTTCTATAACAACTTGTGATGACGTGAGTGCCTTTAAGTTGATTGTCATCTGAAATTCCCAACATCGATTTAGGTCGCAGTCAAGGAAATAAAATTTGGTGAGAATCCGGACACGTTGAAGATCATTAATGTCAGTAGTTGGCATGTATTTCTTCAGGCCTCATTTTACTGACTTTTGTCCGTCAGCGATTGTTCCGAGAGATTAAGCTATGGCTGAAGCTTGAGCACGAAAATATCGTTCCTCTCTTGGGTGTTACAGATGGATTTGGTTCTTTCCCAGCACTCATCTCTCCATGGTTCCAACATGGCACTTTGACCGGATACCTTCAGCGTAAGCATAAAAAGCTTTCTTACAATGCCAAATTTGTACTGGTTCGGTCGATCATTCATCTCACCATGTGTACTACGCTAAGGTCTTTTTAGCTCAGGGATGTGGCTCGTGGACTTCATTATCGTATGTTCAGTGTTATCTGTCGTTGATGCGAGAGTCAATTGACACTGAATCGGGCAGTCCACTCGCAGTCAGTCATCCATGGAGACTTAAGCGGTGTGCGTATGTCCTCGTGAGATCCATGAACACCTAACTGATTTTTTCTTAGAATAATGTTCTTATTGACAAGAATGGAAAAGCAAGCCTCGCCGATTTTGGTCTCTCTGCCCTTCTTCCTGAAAGAACGAGTCAGGCATTATTGCCCACCAATCCCACGTGCACCGCGCCATATATGGCGCCAGAATACTTGATATTCGATGATGAAGGCAACGTGTCAATGGTATTCAGTCCAAAAAGCGATGTGTACTCTTTTGGAGGGATCATGCTGCAGGTACGTAGTCTGAATGATCCTAATTGGATCAGCTCATCTTCTTGCAGGTTTTGGAGGGCAAGATCCCATACCATTATGTTGCCAGATATGAAGCCATAATTAACTTCATATCGCGGGGAATAAGACCCAGAAGGCCGCCTGCACCTGTGGTAGGTGACGTTGACTGGGATTTCATTCAGAGTTGTTGGTCACGGGATATGGACCATCGACCCTCTGGCGAAGCCATCCTAGAATTTGTGGAAGGACGGGCTGTCCTGAATTCGTCATAGGTTACTAGAACAAATAAGCATGTTATGATATGCATACCAAGTGACTTTGATCCATAGTTAACATCGAGCACTCAGCAAAGCCCTTAAATTACCAATCCCTTTTGCATGGAAGCGTGCTCACAAGCCTGGAACTATAATATGAGAACCAAGCTTGAACCCAAGCAGATACCGTCTCAACAATTGTCCCAAAACTCACGTACTTGAATTCAAAGGGAGGAAGATTCCACAGACAACTTTCTTTGCGAAGTATGGCTTGAAGAAGTGATACACCTACCTCCATCTACACAATCCTTATGAATGAGGGCATTCCTCATCATTACAAAATTGTAATTTTCCGTGCAAATTATCCATCTTTCTACCTGGGCGACATTCGACACCTGTCTTGTGGCAGGCCTCTATATGTACAGGTACATACTGTGGGACTTGGAGATGTATCATGTTCAAGGATCTCGTATGACCTGGAGGCGAATTTCTTGTCATGGGCATGCCACCGACGCTTCAGCTATTGCAGATACAAGTTTCAGATAATCACATGCGCTAGAATCTATTGGGGTGATCGTCGATCATTGATGCGTTGCGTTACACGAGATACATGGGTTTGCAGTTTGAGTACAATCTAGTGGAGTACCGTAATAGAGTAAACATGAGCGCATATGAACAAAGTATACGTAGGACATAGGTGATATCTAAATTAAAAGATACAAGAGGATCAAGCCTGGAACAACACCGCTTCTCATCCTCACAACTCACAACGCAGCCACATCCACTTCGCTGACGTCCTCCAAGGGCATTGCCTGAGCGGGTAGCTCGACAGCCACAAAGTCTTCTTCAAATCCAGGGATCCCCTTGGCCTTTTCTTTTCTCTACTATGAGGATGTGTTTCCCTCTTCGTTGACGTTGACCTGCACCGACACAGAAGTCTCCGCGGTAGTGGATGGTACAGGAACGTGTTCGGAAAGAACTTCAGTTGAAGTGTCTGCAGAAAGACAGCCAAGGATCGACTGGAGCGTGTTGAGCACTTCAGACCGGTACTCTGCCGCACGATGGCTCTCTGACATAACACAGTCTTCTATCACGTCCTTAAGTAAAGGCTCATCCTGGACGATGACCTCGGAGGTGGAAGTTGACATCTGAGGAGTGTGTAAGTCACATGAAACAGGGTTACTGTACGAGTGAGGACATACGGAATCATCAGGCAGGTCAAAAGGCTCAAAGATAGTGAGGCATGGCTCCTGATCCGGAGGTAGAAAATCCTCGAGGTAGGTCTCAGCTTCCTCGAGGAATTTCTCGGCATCTGCACGGTGGTGGGCAAAAATCTGTTCCTCCTCGATGTCAGATCGTAAATCAGCCATATCCTGCAACTGTTGCATCATGGTCCACTGCATTTCAGCGTGCTTGCAGGCCATGATGTGGCCAATTTTGTCCTCATGCTGCGGCGCACAGGAACGCAAGACGTGCATCATGCACTACTGGTCGGGAAATTCGTCGCGCTCCTGGGCAAGGAGGGAAATTTGGGAAGGCTGATTCACAGGCTGCTGCTGGTAACGCAGAGCCCATGCACGTTCACGCTGCTCGGCGAGATACCGGGCAGCACGAGCACGAGCAGAGAGAAAGACTACGGGGTGGTAGCAGGGATAGTAGTCGAGAGAATAAGGGCTCGTTCGGACAGGTTCAGTGAAGAACATCATAATGCGAATGAAGCAAAGATGAATTGATGAAAGATGTCATGTCGAGCAGCGAGTTTTATAGCTGGATAATCGGTGGACTTGTGGACTGGATGAATAAAGATCCACTAAATTGAGCAGACGCGTCCACTAGATTCGGTAAAGCGCGATCACGGTTTGCACAATAGTCACATTATTGCCACGATGCAGTGAGCAAGCACCACAATTGCTCAAGAGCTCCGTATCCACTAATCAAGCGGCTGGTGACCTTACCACGGGCATGACTTGATCATGCGCGGCTGGACCGTTTAAGACCACAAACAACCTGCAAATGGCGGATGAGTTGCATGTGAGCGGCGTAACATAATGTTCATTTGCTTCCTTGTAGCAAACATCATTACCAATGCTGGGTTTGTGCCCACTTGCCTGAGTGTGGAAAAAAATCATTGTAAAGCGTACTCTGGAGGTACATGTGTACACTGGGGCGGTAGTAGGCGCACCTATGGGTCCCAGTCCCCGAGATGAAGAGAATGTGTCAACGATGGTAACACTACTCTGGACTCTTAGCACTTGTATCGCTGTCGCTCCAAGTTAGGGTAATGGTGCATTCTGCATTCGTGCTGGAAAAAAGTTCAGTTCGCGCGCCCAACGCAGCAGCCTGTCCGAGTCGTTTCAGCCTTCAACTGCTCTCTGAAGTGCGCGAGTTCGATAGGCTCATTGGGATATACCATGCCTGTCATCCCTGCAGTCATTCTACACTTAGTAGTCAAATGTCCGGGGTGCGCTCTACTAGCAGGGTCCAGCACCGATGATGGATATGATGGTGTTCGGTCCCGAAGCTGTCACGGTACTACACCTTTGTTGACATGTCTGACTAACCACTCCAAAACTAAACAACGTCGGTGAGTGAAGGAAAGTGGAATCTGGCCTATCGATTTGGGACTAGCTGGAATGTGCAGCAACACAGCACGACGACTTGACGAGTAAGTAATGCAATAGAAACTTTGTCATCCCACGTAGAATGAATCCTATTGCACCCGATACCGGCGGTTCGAATTCTCGGCTCATCTATTCTCTGTAAGTACCTACATCCTAGAGCTTGTTGTCTTACGCACTGGCAGCATTCATCGGACCTTCCTGAACCCTCATTTGGGGACATCCCTTTGCTGGCTCAACCAAGCTCGAACCCAAGCAAATACCGTCTCAACAATTGTCCCAGAGCTCACGTACTTCAAAGGGAGGAAGATTCCAGGCAAATTTCTTTGCGAAGTATGGCTTGAAGGACTGATACACCTACCTCCATCTACACAAATGAATGAGGGCATTTCCCATGTACAAAAGTGCAAATATTTCTACCTGGGCAACATTTGACACCTGTCTTGTGGCAGGCCTCTATATTTACAGAGAACTAGTAGGTCTACGGATATGCATATGGGATATTGGTATGTATCACGGCACCTGGAATTATGAAGTAGGCGCTCTTGCCTCTACGGTCACTGTAACGATCCACGCATGATGCACAGCACACACTCACAACCTGTCTTCACACTGGTGGGGGACAGACACTGAATAACAATTGATTTACATAGGACTGCAGCGTCGTTATGATGTTGTAAAGCGTGGTGGCAGGGAGATCTCAGGGGGACGAATTGTACCATGAATGGTACCGGTCATAGGCAGTCTCCGTGACCCCAAATTTCAATTGCATCAGCAGGCGGTCCCAATCAGGGCTGAAAGCAACGACAGTGTCTTGAATGGTAGTAACGTCAGTGTCCAGAGCCGCCTCCTGGCAGACAATTGCAATAGAGTCCCGCATCATCACCATGCCATTCTCGATCATGGTGTCGACCGCATCCATATCTCGGTTTGGAAGCAACGTCTGCAGTAAAGCCATCAACGAGGCGAAGGTGATGAGTGTTTGTAAATACTTACACCACATGCATGCAGTTCATCATCATCATCAATGTTGATTGGTTCATTCCCCCGCACCCAAACGTGAAATCGAACAGAGCCAAGGTCACACCATGTATGGCCCGCGATCACGACGCGATGATTTTTTTGTTTGTAAGATCGTGCCGCATGCTCTTCAAGCGAAGCGAACGAAGAACTTGAGCGACATGATGTCTCCTGGCGTAGCATCTGCCATGCTTCGAACATACGTTCAGGCGAGCGATATGGTTGATGTTCATCAATTACAACCAATATGACCATCAAAACTTCTGGTTGGCCGGCGATTTCATGTTTGATTTTCCGAAGAACTGAATCCATGTCCTGTGCAAATGCACATTCCACGATGACAAGAGGCCTACGGATCCAATATCTCGTACTTGATACATCTACTTCGATTGCGATGTCTGGGACGATAAATGTAGATGTTAACCGACTGTTCATGGTTGTCGTGGTAAGCACAGGGTCGGGAACGAAGCCACGCAAAAAGCGATTGAATATCGAATCCAAGTGTTGTATTGGAGCTTCGTGCATGCGACTGCGCGATTCGATGAGAAGGATGCAATCGTCCTCCAAGTAACTCCATCTGCAAAAAAGTGGACCATTATTAATGACAAGAAGAAATCCATTCGCCCTACCTTGGTCTTGCCGGTAACCATATCCAATTCAAGTCGATGATGTGCGATACTGTTGAGTATACTAGGAAACTAACATCAAAAAACTCCTGTTACAATTATCAATGAGTGCCTGCACTCTGCCCATGAATTCCAGCATACCGCATACTCCTCCTCGGGGTTTGGCTCCATGATGAACTTCAGGGCCTCGCCGCATTTACCTTGAAGATCAGATGTTGATCAGCGTAAGCCTTGGTGAAGTTGAGTCATAAATACCACAATCGATGGCGTCAAGTTTGGTGTTGGCTTCTATGAAAATGTCCGCCAAATTAGCTGGTGTTGGACTCTCAGGAACGTCGGAAAACATATCGAAAATCAGTCCGATCCTGTTATTATGTACAGAGTTGTGTAGGCCGATGAAAGGTTGATCTCCCTCGCCCAACTTGAGAGGAGTCGGCGACGTTAAGTTGTCTTTTGGTGACAGCGTGATGGTCACACGGCTACGTGCGGTTAAATAGGGGTCGACCGCTGAGTTGGGTCTGCACGTTTTCGCATTTCTCGGCTCATTTGTTGGAGATTCAATTCTTCATATACATATACTACAGCTCTAAGTTTGCGTACTAATGTATGGTATGAGTACTTGTTATGTCTTTGCGAAGGGTCAAAATTTTGTTGGAAGGGACTAATAGTATACTAGGTCTTCTAAGTAGAATTTAAAAAAAAGGATTTGCATCCTCCCCGTGGATCTAGTTAGACGAGTTATAACTTATAAGGGAGACGGACATTCAAAAGATAAGACTGTTGTTGAACGTTGATACTTCTGAGCTTCGTCCAGTTGTGCAGAATACAAGTACTGGTCGAGCGCCGTGAAACAGCCCCAGCTGCTTCAAGAACGTTTATCGATTTACCTCTCCCCTTAGACGAAGTTAACTTGTGCTCACCAAGCACGATGCGATAGTGCTTCAGGAATCAGCGCTCACGACTACCACTCAAAAGTTGACGGAAACACATGATATATTTCAGCTCCTAGGAGCGAACAGGTCATCAATGATAGTACAAGATGAGTGATGTTACAAATTCAGTTGATATTACCAAGCTAACTACTACGTCTTGTTCAGAACTTCACCTCCCCAGATGTTTCACCAGCATATGTGCACGCCATGTGGACCCGTAGCATGGTGTTCGCGTCCGGATCCTCTTCACTGCGCCCTTCATCATCATACAAGGACGATGGACACACCCACTCAACGTTCTTGCCCCACAGTTTGAAGAATTTTGCAATAGTGGTTTTAGGCTGTCCAGAAGAGAGCAGGTACTCGTACACTGCGCGCCATGCGCTATCCAATGCACCAACAACCCAACTGCAAGTCACATTGCCTTTGAATTGCAATCATCCCAAAGACAACTGCTTCACTCACGCATGACGGGTGCTGATAGCCTCTCCAGCGAAATGGAACCTCTTGTTGTTATTTGGAACACTGAGAGACGTGTACAAATCCTGGAAATCTCCGGGCCCGAAGTACGCAAAGGCACCTTAGTGCAACGAGTGAGCATCAATTGGATCACATCAACATTTACAGACTCACCCATGGTGAGCGGGTCGTAGTTCCAGTCCCATGCATGCATGTCCAAGAATTGTTTCGACAAGAAGTCATAAGTGGCGCGACCACTGTGTACTTCTGCGAGATTGCGCAGCACGAGTTCCTTTAGTTGCTCAATGTACTCTTCTTTACCGGTGCTGACGAGCGCTCCCAAGCGTTCTGCGTCATTTGTCCAAGTGTAGCTCGCGATCAGCACTGTGGACGGTGAGCTAGAATCGACCCCGTAAGAGGGGTAGACGATAGTTCGAATAGGAAGGTCAGTGAATGATTGGCCTCCTACGATATCGAATAGGTCCGTCCACCACGCTGATTTGAAGCGGATCGCAATTTTGATTGAAGGACCGTACTGTAGCTTGCGCAATGCGTTTTTCTGCATCACGTTTAAACCAGCACCAGAGAGATCAATCGTCCGCAGGCACGGCAGAGGGATGGTCGATATAACATGTGAATATGTGCGGCTATCATATTCGCCCTGCACATGAACCTTCATGGTGTCTTCACCACCCTCAGAGATGCGGGTGACTCTCTTGTTGAGCTTTATGAGATCATTGGTGCCGTCAGCAGTGATGTACTTCGTCATGTAGTCGACGAGCATGTGAGAACCGCCTCTGGGTACGGGACGTGTGAGAGCATGAGTTCGGAGACAACGGGCGTACTTACTTGAAACACTTCCATTCTACTTCACCGATGACTCCCGAATCGGCCTTGGCGAACGCCAGCGTCTCGAGAACTGCTTCAGTTAAACCGCGGTCATACGAGCCGGTGCTGTTGTCGAACGTCTCGCACCAATTGATAACGTTGGTGGTAAGATGCATAGGCGGGAGTTTGAGGTTGACGCTGGGAATGTACTTGAACGACATGTATGCGCGAAGCGAATATGCGTCGTTCGCCTTCATGATCTCCCACCCCGTGTTAACCTGCTTCTCCAGATCGCTTATGAGCATGCGGGCGAATGGCTCAACGACGTCGTCGACAATGTTCTCTACTCCTACAGCGACATACTCAGACTGCACACCCATTTCCCGGGCACGGAAGTCAGGAGGGTGCGATGTTTCAGAGACTTGGTAACGTTCGTTGTTGTAGTAGAGGAAAGATCCTTCTTCCCTCGCCTTGTAATAGTAATCGATAAGTGTGGACTTGAGAGGTACGGGACAGTCGTTGAGCTTTGAATAGTTGATTAACTCGCCCAGGCGTTTCATAATACCGGTCTTGTAATTGCCTTCACTGTCCTTCTGCGGCAGGGGGTACCTCATGGCCCCAACATCCTAGTTAGCGAGAGAGACAAGAGGTTAGATGATAAGCATCATCGGTACAGCAGAGTAACATACGTAGTAATCATATTCTTTGCCTTTTGGGAACTTGTAGGTGAAGAGGCGGCCACCGGTGTGGTCCGACGCCTCCAAGATCTCGTAATTGATGTCCAGCGAATCTAGCATGAGGGCGGTGTATAAACCACCAACTCCTGCCCCTAAAATTCCAACCGGGTAGGCTGTCTTACGAAAGCCAACCTTGGAGAGCGGCAGCTGCGGGGTCTGTCGATGACCAGCCAGGGGTCCAGATTGCCCAGGAAGCTTTTTGAGAAGAACATTATCATAATCTTGGATGATGTTTCGACCCCAATAGCCTAACACGTCTCCCCCAAAATCCATGGTAAGCGTAAGTGATGTTGAAGATGGGATGTGTTAGAAAAGACTCTTCTAGTATGAACAAAACTGAAACCCACTATATATATTGTGCTTTTCATTCGGAGAATAAGAAGGATTGACTCAATTTCGTGACCGCACAGCGCAGTGAATATTTGGACAGGAGCACTCGCACGTCGTTTCTTCGATGAATTCTCTGGAGTGGCCGTCTGGGACCAAGTCTAGGCCAAAGTTAGGGGGATCAGACTTGACCCCAGATCGGCTGAGGCCCCATTCTAGCAAACTCAATTCAGTAGATCTCCATGGTAGAAACCAGTTCCAGGCCAAAGGACCCAAGATCCTTGATGTGAAGGCGGTCAGCTGGAATGTTATGCTAGCGTTTGCGGATATCGGACATGAAGTAACAGGCGACAATCAGAACGCCACCACCGGTTAGAACTATGCCGTCCCAATATGCTGTTTCTATTTTGATAATGTCACTTATGAATGTTGCTGGGACGCAGTCAAAATACTCACATGGTTGTACATGTGACCGTATTTGTGAATTAATGCGTCATAGTGGCGCTATCCGCTCAGTCAAGTGCTCAGTGCTCAGCGCGTACATGGTACTAGGCAGGTGGTCACCGGTCGCCAGCGACCCCATACCCGTTAATGTCAGAAACGTATCACGAACATGAATGGTAAGAAAGTTACGCCTTTATCAACTTCTCCATATTCCATGTCACTGTGCCATGATCCGTGGCCGATATTATCCTGGTTCTAATCGGTTAGAAATGTGGCTGAGACACATCTCGACCCCGTAAGGACTCTGAACTCAATTGACTGCTTCGAAAGTTGTCAGTTGACATGATCACTACTTTCATCAAGCTTTGACTGCCTTGATCAAGACTGACCTTGCGGACAGAATTTCTCCGTCAATGATTGAGAGCTTCTACACCCTACCACTGTTCTGATAGGGTGGTCTTTAGTCTTGGAATTAGCAAAGGTGGAAGATTCAATTTGAAAGTTGCAGGTGGCTTAGAATCATTCCCGCGTGATCAGAGTCTGCAAAGGTGAACTCCGCGAGCGGACTGAGAAAGAGGGGAGGATGTTTTAGGGCGAATCCGAGTAAGGCTGTCCTAAATAGAAGCATCAACCCCATATTACGGGCAGTATCACAGGTCCAATCCTCGAGCGCCCATGATGAAGTGCCAGTGAGTCTGCGAGTTGGAGTCTGGGAATTCTGAAGAAATAAGGATGCCAGCACGAGCAAGGACCCACTGCTGTAAGTGTTACATATTAATTCAGCTCGTTGCATTGGGGAACATTCATGGGCTAAGCTTGCACATGGTGGATCCGGTCAGGATAAGTATAATACGACGCCCAGGACCCGGGCGGAGTTTGAAATTTTAAACACGGTGGAAGTATGGAAGTCTGGAGTGACTTATGCTCGGATCTCTTGGTGAGTGATTCCCGGAAAAGACGTCCGACTAAAATTGACGAATGTCATTACAGCATTTGATCTGTGTGTGTTGCAACTGTCGAAGGACCTGACAAAACTGACTCCTGGCCCCTGGGGCACAGCTGCGCGTAGCCTTACGATCATGATGGAGGCAATGACACGCTTTCCTGCTTTCGAATCATCGGAGCAAGTGCAAGTCTATCGGTGCTCATTTCCACAGTGCTATTGCGTCACGCTGAAACCTTGCCATGCGCAGCCGCTATAAAACTCTGTTGATGGATTACTCATAAAGACCCTTCGCATTCAACTCTTCTAATCTCATCAAGTAAAATGTCTTCTGGGCAGACGCTTGCCCAAATGAACCTCACGTGTATGTGGCTAGTTGCCATACTTTACGGTACAGTGGAAACTTTGGTGGCAATTGTAGATGTTAAACACTTTTGCAGGAATCAAGTGATTCGTTCACTTCCCATGATGCATAGGTCAATCTAAATAAAAAATCATAGTTGTATATTATTCGGTACATGTGTTTGTGTCATCTCAATTAGGAGTCCAGCCCACAGGTGAAATATTTCACCACTGTCCTCTCGTCTGCGTCCTGATTTGTTTACAGCAGGCTTCTGCTCTGTGCTACCTCGTTTCAATTCACGATGTCAACTGCACATGTGATATTGATGTTTGTACAAGCAATGATTGCATTCACGAATACGACGATCGCTGCTACTCCTGACGGGGCAAACTTGTACTACGCAGCTACCGGAAACTACATTTTCTTAGCTGGTCAGTTAATCTATATTGTCAATGTGAGTCTGAAATTTTATCTCGCTCGCTCGACTTCGAACGAAATAATTGTCGATGCAGTCATTTGCTCAAGAACTACTTTTGGTCAGTACATGCGGCGAGAAAATACATGCATATTCTCATACATAGATTTTTCAAAGATATGGAGACTCTACGTCGTCTGGAATCAGAATATCAAAGTTTGCATTCTACCGGTAATTTAGGTCATGGATTTGGACGCTGTTAATGATACTGAACCACTTCTTTAGCTCATTATGTGGGTAGCTCACTGTGGTATGCATCATCTTCTAGTCGCTGCATCATCATGTAAACATGACTTCCACAGCTACCGCTTCCGTCGCCGTCGCCTTGCTCGCGCCTAAGAATGCTAGCATATTTTCGTATACCTTTCGAGTCCTCTCATTGTCAGCATGGTCACTCGAGATGATCTTAAATGTTACAGTAACTGCTGGTATCGTGTATCACATCTGGCGAACAGGTCAGCAAACAGCTGCTCTGACCTGCGGCGGCGGCTTCAGGTACAAAGGCACCATCATAACGATCGTGGAATCTGGGGCGCTCATCACAGCCTGTACATGCGTGATTTTTTGTTTATGGGTAGCAAGTAATATTGCAGGGTTAGTGGGAAGCAACATTGCAATGCAAGTCGCTGTAAGCCTCCAGTTCCTGGGCGTTTACACACATGATGACTGATGAAGGTTTAAACATAGACAATGACCCCTCTCCTCATTATTGTCCGCGGCGGTCTTAGACGCTCTCATTCTAATCTTGGATCACATGAGAGATACTCACACAATCTAGATCCTTGGAGGTCAACGTCCTTTGTTCGCAAATTACAGACAGACACCAATGAATATCATATCTAAAGGCAAGGGTGCGGGCATGAGCGCCGTCGTCGATAGCACAGGAGGATATGATTAGGTAGGAGAGAGATTGGTCTCGGAGGATGCAGTATCAGATGGTGTGAAGGATAGGAGTTGTTGCTCGGATTAGCTTGGCGCAAATGACACTGATAGGTATGAGCGTTGATGTATCAATCAAAATCGGAGACAACTTTGATGCTTCTCAGACGAATCATATCGCATCTCGACACCAAATTAAGTCCATACAGCTCCCCGTGAAGAATGGTATCCCATTGGCATGATTATCCAGCGAGCCAACGAGCGAACCCACTAATGTTGTGACAGATTGCACACTTTCCAAAGTCACTTGAGCCAGGATCATGGAATCATCACGAGCAATAAAGGATTGTGGCAGACGCTGACGTGGGAGCTGACGGGAGACATGTACAGCGTCAAGCAGGGCGAGTCCGACTTCAGCGTGACATTGCCGATCTGAAAAGGGTGGCCACATTCCAATAGAGATTGCAACCAGGCACCAATGGGACCTGAGACCTGAAGCATGATGGGACTCCTTTACGTATGCATGGAAGTCACTCCCCGCTGTCTGATGAATGGTGAGTGATTCTCAGCAAACACGCTCTAAATTGACGAAAATAATTACAGCATTTATCTGTGCGGGTTGCAACCGTTGAAGGAACCGATAAACTAAGAGTCATGTACCACAGCCGCTCATAGCCCACGACTAATTGAGGCATCTGAATTGATACTAGTGATGTGGCGACTCACTGGAGGAGATACGTGGTATGAGATAGGTAGTAAACCATGACTCAATTTCCTATCTTCCGAGTCGAACCTTTGAAGTAAGTCTATTGGTGCTCATCTATCTAGTATCATCTAGCGTACTGATTGGCCTTGTTAAGCCTCGCAAGAGCGCAGGCTATGGGGGTGTAGCCAGCAAAGGGATCTCCCCAAACGAGAGTTCAGGAAGGTCCAATGAATGCTGCCAGTGCGCAAGAACTAGAAAAAACAAGCTCTAGGATGTAGTAGGCACTTCCGAGAATTCGAACCGCCGGCATCGGGTGCAATAGGGTCCATTCTACGTGAGATGATTTCTATTGCATCTACTACTCGTCGAGTCGTCGTGTTGTGTTGCTGCACATTCCAGCTAGTCCCAAATCGATAGGCCAGATTCTATTTTCCTTCACTCGCCGACATAGTTTTGGAGTGGTTAGTCAGAAATGTCAACAAAGATGTAGCACCCGTGACAGCTTCGGGACCGAACACCATCATATCAATCATCGATGCTGGTAGAGCGCACCCCAGACATTTGACTACCAGGTGTGGAATGACCGCAGGGATGACAGGCATGATATATCCCAGCACCAGAGCATGAGCCTATCGAACTCGCGCACTTCAGAGAACAGTGGAAGGTCGAAACGACTCGGACAGGCTGCTGCGTTGGGCGCGCGAACTGAACTTTTTTCAGTGCCAGCACGAACGCAGAATGCACCATTACCCTAACTTGGAGCGACAGCGATACAAGTGCTAAGAGTCCAGAGTAGTGTTACCATCGTTGACACATTCTCTTCATCTCGGGGACTGGGACCCATAGGTGCGCCTACTACCGCCCCAGTGTACACATGTACCTCCAGAGTACGCTTTACAATGATTTTTTTCCACACTCAGGCAAGTGGGCACAAACCCAGCATTGGTAATGGCGTTTGCTACAAGGAAGCAAATGAACATTATGTTACGCCGCTCACATGCAACTCATCCGCCATTTGCAGGTTGTTTGTGGTCTTAAACGGTCCAGCCGCGCATGATCAAGTCATGCCCGTGGTAAGGTCACCAGCCGCTTGATTAGTGGATACGGAGCTCTTGAGCAATTGTGGTGCTTGCTCACTGCATCGTGGCAATAATGTGACTATTGTGCAAACCGTGATCGCGCTTTACCGAATCTAGTGGACGCGTCTGCTCAATTTAGTGGATCTTTATTCATCCAGTCCACAAGTCCACCGATTATCCAGCTATAAAACTCGCTGCTCGACATGACATCTTTCATCAACTCATCTTTGCTTCATTCGCATTATGATGTTCTTCACTGAACCTGTCCGAACGAGCCCTTATTCTCTCGACTACTATCCCTGCTACCACCCCGTAGTCTTTCTCTCTGCGAGTGCTCGTGCTGCCCGGTATCTCGCCGAGCAGCGTGAACGTGCATGGGCTCTGCGTTACCAGCAGCAGCCTGTGAATCAGCCTTCCCAAATTTCCCTCCTTGCCCAGGAGCACGACGAATTTCCCGACCAGCAGTGCATGATGCACGTCTTGCGTACCTGTGCGCCGCAGCATGAGGACAAAATTGGCCACATCATGGCCTGCAAGCACGCTGAAATGCGGCATGCCAACCACGAAATACGCCAAATAGCTGAAATGCAGTGGACCATGATCCAACAGTTACAGGATATGGCTGATTTACGATCTGACATCGAGGAGGAACAGAATTTTGCCCACCACCGTGCAGATGCCGAGAAATTCCTCGAGGAAGCTGAGACTTACCTCGAGGATTTTCTACCTCCGGATCAGGAGCCATGCCTCACTATCTTTGAGCCTTTTGATCTGCCTGATGATTCCGTATGTCCTCACTCGTCCAGTAACCCTGTTTCATGTGACTTACACACTCCTCAGATGTCAACTTCCACCTCCGAGGTCATTGTCCAGGATGAGCCTTTACTTGAGGACGTGATGGAAGACTGTGTTATGTCAGAGAGCCAGCGTGCGGCAGAGTACCGGTCCGAAGTGCTCAACACGCTCCAGTCGATCCTTGGCTGTCTTTCTGCAGACACTTCAACTGAAGTTCCTTCCGAACACGTTCCTGTACCATCCACTACCGCGGATGACTTCTAGGTCGGTGCAGGTCAACGTCAACGAAGAGGGAAACACATCCTCATAGGAGGGAAAAGGAAAGGTCAAGGGGATCCCTGGATTTGAAGAAGACTTTGTAGCTGTGTTGTGAGCTGAGGCGGTGTCGTATTGTTTCAGGGCTTGATCCTCTTGTATCTTCTAATTTAGATATCACCTACTAGTGTTCTACGTATACTTGGTTCATATTTACTCTATTACGGTACTCCAGATTGTACATACTAGCAAACTGCAAATGCATGTAAGGGACGCATCAATCATCGACGATCACCCCGAGCAGATTCTAGCACTCTATGAAGCTCAGGACATGTGATTAACTGAAACTTGTATCTATAGCTGGTTGGTCCACATGTCCATGAAAAGAAATTCGCCTTCAGGTCATGCGGGATCCTTGAACAATCTAGCATCACCAAGTCCCACAGTATGTACATGTCACCCTAGGGTGTTTAGTTCTGGTGTTGTGCACCGCTACAATTTCAGTAGTATCATTGTTCGGCACTGTGCGTATCATTGAAATGAACACGTGAAATTGTGAATCCTGTTATGGGGCGTGCGCGTGACATCCGATATCCCACACTTCATCTTGAACACGTCACCGTGTAAAGCAACCAGCAACTGGTCCTTCATATTTGCTTTACACTGTGAAAGTCTCTAGGAACGGAACAAATCAGCATTATCGCTGGAGCGGATGACCTCATTCTGAGATACGCTGAGCTGGTAAGTAGTAGCCTTACAAGGGAGCCTTGTTTGCAGTTTACAGTAAGTCACAGCGCTTATATTGCATCGGGCTGAAGCCGATCAAAACTTGTTACCCGCAGCCGCTGTTGATGGAATTACTAATAAAGGCCCCTGGCATCCAGCTCTTCCAAGTAAAATGTCTTCTGGGCAGACGCTTGCCCAGATGAATCTCACGTGTTTATGGCTTGAGACCATACTTTATGGTAGAGTAGAAACTTTGGTGGGAATTGCAGATGCTGAACACTTTTACAGGAATCAAGTAATTCGTTCACTTCCCATGAGGCATAGGTCAATCTAAATAAAAATCATAGTTGCATATTATTCGGTACATGCGTTTACGTCATCTCAATCAAGAGTCCAGCCTACAGGTGAATATTCACCACTGTCCTTTCGTCTGTGTCCTGATTTGTTTACAGTAGGATTCTGCTCTGTGCTACCTCGTTTCAATTTGCTCTGGCAACTACACATGTGATATTGATGTTTGTACAAGCGATGATTGCATTCACAGACGCGACGAATGCTATTACCCCTGATGGGGCAAACTTTTACTATGCAGCTACCGCAGGAAACCGTGTTTTCTTATTCTGTCAGTTAATCTATATTTTCAATGTGAGTCTGAAATTTTATGCCGCTCGCTTGACGCTGAACGAAATGATTGTTAATGTAGGTATTTACTCAAGAACTGCTTTTGGTCAGTACATGCGGCAAGAGAATACATGCATTTTCTCATGCGCAGTTCTTTCAAAGATATGGAGACTCTATGTTGTCTGGAATCAGAATATCAAAGTTTGCATTGTACCGGTAAATTCAGACCATAGATTCGGACGTTGTTAATGATGCTGAACCTATTCTTCAGCTCATTATGTGGGTAGCCCACTGCGGTATGCATCCATCTTCTAGTTGCTGCATTGTTATGTGAACATGACTTTTACAGTCACCGCTTCTATCGCCGTCGCCTTGCTCGCGCCTAAGCACACCAACATCTTTTCGCATACTTTTCGAGCCTTCGCATTGTCTGGATGGTCACTCGAGATGGTCTTAAATGTCACGGTAACTACTGGTATCGTATACCGTATCTGGCGGACAGGAAAACAGACAGCTGCTCTGACCACCGGCGGCAGCGGCGGCTTCAGGTACAAAAGCACCATTATAACGATCGTCGAATCTGGGGCGCTCATCACAACATGTACATGTGTGATATTCCTTTTATGGGTAGCGGGTAATGTTTCAGGGTTAGTGGCAGTCGATATTGCAATGCAAGTCGCTGTAAGCCCCCAATTCTCGAGCGTTTACAAACATGATGACTGATGAAGGTTTGAACATAGACAATGACCCCTCTCCTCATTATCGTCCGCGCCGGTCTTAAACGCTCTCATTCCAGTCTTCAAGTCGGATCATCCGGGAGACAATCATTATCCTACCCTAGGTCTTTGGAATTCAACGTCGCTACAGTCAACGATCACCCAATGGACGACATCTCTCAATGTAGCAGTAGAGGAAAGGATTAGGTGACAGAGAGATGTTGGTCTCCGAGACTGCAGTTGATGTGGAAGATATGGAGTTGCTGGTTGGGTTAGCTTCGCGCAAATGACGCCGATAGGTATGAATGTTAACGTATCAGACTATCTTCGAATCTCATCGCATCTCGACACCAAATCAGAGGTCTGTTCTGATTGGCGAGTGACTGCGACCCCATGCATGTCTAGACTGAAGACATTCTGAGTATGACTTATTTCTGGGACATGGTTTCGTACTTTTTCACTAAATTCTTTCCTTTAACATGTCTACGGAGAAGTTTGCAAAGGATTGGTATAACACTGTCGGGAGTCGAATAGTAGGACCCCTTGTCTTAATGCGATCGGCCATCATCGGGATGAAGTACCACACCGTGAGGATCTGCTTCCGCACTGGTCGCGAAAGTTCAACTAGGAATTGTTCCAATGCTGCTTGAGTCACTACAGAGGCTTTGGTAGATTGAGTGAAAGAGTAGACTGAGCAAACAATCGCAAGGCTCGATAGCCAGTTGGTACTCTGATAGAAGGCTTGAAATACCAGGGGAATGCGACGCCCTCTTTCAATGAACGAGCGACCAAGTAGACACCACGGAGCCCAAATAATAATTTAATACGAGAATATGCTGTGACAAATGTAATTGCGTGCGACAGTGCATAAGGTGTGTATCATACAGTATTAAGTCCAGGCATAGCATAGCTTAATCCACTCACCGAGATCTAGTCTACATACCGAAGAAACAGTGCAAAACACAAGACAAATTCACTCCGCCTCCGCATCATACTCCTCGTCCCAATTCTTCCTCGTCCCGTCCCCATTGACGCTCAGCCAAGCCTCAAGTCTGCGTCCCAATTCCCCGCCTCGCCCACCACAGATGTCGCCAGTGGTATTTAACATCTGCTCCTTCTCCCGCTCCTTCTTCAAGGGTATGTGTCCAGCCTTCTTTCGTCGCTTGAATGACGCAGCCTGCAGAGCACCGGAGTTAGCACAGCTGCTTGCTTGGCTCTCTGCGCACACAGGCGCACTCGAGGCAGACAGCGCCTCCGTGGTACACTCTGCATCTTTGAACCATTCGTCCTCAGTGTCCTCGGGCCCAAGTATACTGTCGACGAGGCCTTCCTCCCATCCGTCCCATTCGACACACCTGTGAGCCATGCGCAGCCGTGCGCCGATGGCTTCGTAATGCAGCCACTCTTTTGCGACCGTAACAGCATTCACGGGTTTGCCATTGCTCTTTCCTGGGTGCGTTGGCCGAGGAGCTCGACCACAAGCCAAATCCTCGACCGCTTCTCGGAACATACCAGTCGTAAATGGACTGGATTGCAGGAAGGTTGGTAGATGCGCACATGCCCAGAGGGGCCGGGTAGTTGTAGATTCCCAGTCAATAACGCATGTCTGTTTAGGATCATTCATCAGAACGAACAATACACGCAAGTAGGCAAAACTTACTATTTCCGTGGGGTTGTTTTCGTCGACGAACACGTTCTCCAAGCTTATGTCGTGGCAGTCCAGGCCGAACTCTTCTTTTTCTCCAGAATGATCCGCGCACGCCCCGAGTCTCTCCATCATGCGCATCCAGCGACCCATCTCTTTTCGTACAGACTCCTCACGTCGCATGATGTGGGCAATTAGGAACGTGCTTCTCTGCATGCGCCTGTAATCCCTGTACATGACATCACCAGGGCCATCCCATTCCTCCTCACTCTCCTGTGCGTCCCATTCGTCACTGTCGTCGCTCTGATCACCGGGTACTGCGTTCAAGTGGTGATGCCGAGAAGATTGAATCTCGTCCGGGTCAAGATGTAGCCGGTGCGGTGCCGTCTTGCCCTCATTCTCGAGAACAACGCCCCGGACCTCCCGGTCCATGCACGAGGCAAGATACGAATGAGTACTAGACCACGGGCCACGGTTAATCTCATCCGGATGGGAGAGGTCCCCGCGATTGGATCCGAAGAAGGGCCATGATACGATGGGACCAATGTGCGACTCTCTAGCTGGAGTTGGCCGTGAGACTGTTCTCTCCAGGGGTCCTGTGGCATTGGAAAACGAATTCATAGATAACAGTGGCATGAATTTAAAGCCGTTGATGGTAGGACGCGTCGCGGTTGGTGTCGGGGAATTTGATGACCCGACTGAGAGAGGGGTCGGTGCGCCTGTGCCTGCGCCTTCTAAATATAGTGATCCGATGTGGGAGAATCGTTGTGCAAACAGGGGTACTATGATAGCTGCAACATTTGCGAACAGAGATTTGAGTTCTTGATTAGAGAGAGTGTGGTATACGCGTGACAAGGGAACCCCTTTCGCCTAATATGACACGTGACCTTCAAGGCACTCGACATGACGACGACGAGATAAGACGTACCTTCGACATGAGGATATATTCACCCCCTAGGCGATTGTAGGGATTTGCATCATAATAATAGACATCCGGAACAGGAATGGACGTCCGTTGGCGAAGGTAGTGCATGGTGGCCACCTCAGATTCAGTTTTGAGGCGAGGCATGAACCGACGAGCGACGCGAGCGACCAGCTCGCGCGCGTCAACAAGAGTAACGAGATATGCCTGCAGCAGACATCAAGATGTCAAAATAAGTAGGGTGGCCCCTGAGCTGTCCACTTGCCTTATGAAAAGTCCCTGATGTTGTAATTTTAGCGTCCTGCTAGTCCTGGAAAATGAAGATGACGTACCGGAACTCATGAACTTAATTCGGCCAACTTCGCAGCCTGTCATTTCTCGTACGACGTCTTTAAGGACCCTTCGGTCGACTTGAAAAGGCTGTGCGCCGTGCATTGCTGCGTCCGCTTTAGCTTCAAGCCGTCGGTCATGGTGTTCAACATCCCAATCCCAATCAATGACAGTCGTCGAAGTTGATGCTTGCGGTAATGGAACAGTGCCAGGTAGCAGAGGTATGTCCTGCGCAACAGCATTGACGGGGTCGCCGTGGCCGTTGCGCTGCATTGTCACCTGGGGTTTTACTGGACGTTCGTTATGAACAAAGGGTCTGTTTAATTTGTCCGAGTGCGCCAAGCGCAAGTTGCAGGGGGAATTGACGGTGTCGGGAGCGAATCTTGGACAGTGACGGTTCAAAATCAAGGAGCAGATAGGCGCATCAGGTCTCTACGTACCTGCTCGTAATCTCTTTCGGTAATGCTATATTATATTTGGCCTTGTTTCCGTGTGTTTCGGGAATAGGGACAGGCATGATCCACCAGTACTTGTTTCAAGCTCGACTACCAGAGAGTATGGTCCAGTTGGGGCGAGCGGTAAGGCTGCTCCAAACTAACCCAACGGGTTTTATATGATCTTATGGCCCATGGGTTCCTTCCCCGGAAGAAACTCTTGGCACCGCTTGTATGTCATTGTTTACCAAATGGACGTTATGCGGCGTACGCAGCAATTACTTATCATCTTTCTATATATTTAGTCCTACTATATAAAAAACTTTGGCGCCGTGCACTCAATTCAGTGTGTTCTGTGTCAATGCATAACATGAAGTAGCATGTGACAGTGATAGGCCTGGACCTTGCTGGCATGGAATCTCGACAAGTCTTTTCCGAGTACCGGACCGAGTAAGTACAGCCAAGCGTTGGCTCCAAGCGATATCATCAAACTTCGATCCGAGCCTTGGCGTGAGGCCGCCTATGAACTAGTCAACTATGAGTAAACTAGATTATATGATCTTACCAAGCTTCGGTCGACGGTGGGACCAATCATTTCTTCTTCATCACCAATCAACCTTGCTTTGATCGCAGTTGCTTATCCTACCAGTAAAAACCAAAATACTTGAAACACATCTTCACGGTAATAAAACATTCGGCGGAAGGAGCTAACAGGCACCTACACATCTTCGTGGCGCTGCCAAGCAACTGTCAAGTGCAATGCGGTCGCTGCGATCAATACTACATCCTGCAGGTACTTCTGTACGTCGATATCGTCATGATTACGAAAACACAAGGCGGAACCAAAAAAATAAATACATTTACACTCCAAGTGAATTACAACACTGTATGTACAACAATCAAAAATACGCCACTAATCCACAACAGCTAGAGCCGCGAGTCCTGCGTAATAAATAGTATCAACACAAGTTCGGCTCACGCAACCTTAAGGAGACCTTACATACGAAGAAGGCTCAGTACAAATAACCTCATCTACCCTCTTTTTCAGCCACTCTATCACATCCTGTCCCAGTGTCGCACAATCATACAACTCCAGGTGCTGCAGTCTCGTCGGTATAACTCCATTCACCATCGTCGCAGATCCCGACTCTGGATTGCGAGCCTCCACAAGCTGCACCAGCTTCGCTATCCCATCAGAATGCGCATGACAACTTTTCATCGCCACCGTCGTCAAATTCGGGCACGCCCAATGGGTCTGTTCCTCGTCGGGCATTCCGAGCGCCGACAAAAATGGCTCGAGCGGCGTCCCGCCTATGCTCAACGATTGCAGATGGTTTAGGTCCGTTAGGAAACCCCATGAGATAACGACTCCGCCAGGGCCATAATAAAGCGTCGAGCTCGAGGTACTGCCGTACGAGACAGAGAGGCGGGTAATCGGTGGATTGTTCGAGCGTTGTAGGAGATTGGTAATGGTGTCTTCTATCGGATCACGGGCTTCTACATCGAGGTTGAGTATCTCTAAAGAGGGAAGCACGAGAGAGTCCGCTAGTTGCGACATGTGGTAGTGACCGCCAAAGGTGAGTTCACGAAGCCGAGGTAACGAAGTCTGGACAAGGGGAAGAATAGCTGGCAGAGCAACAGCAAAATACAACGTGAGTGATTCAAGATCTGGGTTACTGGCGATAATGTGCATGATGCGATCCAACGGTAGATGATTCGATGGAAGTGAACGGAGATTAAGCGACCGTAGATTGGTTTTGAATATCGGTGATGACCATTTGAATGGAACGTGGTGTAACATCAGTGACTCTAGTTTGCCAAGAGCCATACTAGTCGCTGGACTTGAACTCGGTATCCAAGGCCATTCACTCGCATAAATAGTTTCGGCGCAAGAGATTTCAAATTCTCTAAGTATGGGGGCGTCGCCTATTACTCTCCCCATTAAATGACATTGAATCGTTTTGAGCATGGTTACGTACCAGCTATTGATTTCAGCGCGGACATGGATGGAAATTGCCTGTCGAACCTAAAGACAAACCGTTGCCATCGATGCATTTGCTCGATAAGGTAGAATATTGCGATATGACCCCAGTGAGCGTTCCGCTGAGCTTGTGGGGTGTTTCTTGAAGAAGGTGGAGGGGGTGACCCCCATGAATCGTGATGCGAGGGTGATTGGGGGACAATGATAGGAGTATGGGCGGGTGGTAGGAGCATCGCTGTTCCAGGAGGGTGTGGGATCACATAATGAGGTGGTGGACTGGGCGGATGCAACCACGGCGTAGGTGAGGCAGGTCGTGTACGGGTCGATGAGCCCTCGTTAGACACACCGTTTACTCGCAAGTAAATCTCGATATCAAGCGGCACTTTGTCTCCAGAACGTTCCAGCCAAAGCCGTATGGTATCGGCGGTTGCGCTTTGATTTGTCACGAGTCTTATCTAGCATGAAAGAGTCAACATCATAAACGAAAGAAATGAGATCAAGAACGAGCTACGAGGGCAGTAACTGCCTCCACCGCACACACATACGAGGATATCGATACCATCTTCCATGACGCAATACCAAAGCTGAAAGGCGAAGAATTGCATCATCTCACCTTGGACCACAGCCTCGGCATTGACAGCGTGAGTCTTCGCCATAGCGTGCAGACAGATGCAAGCACCCAAGCACAGCAAGGATGATCATCGAAGTTGAAAAGGAAGATATGGCGGAGTAGTTCATGTGGCAACCGGCGTATAGGAGAGATATACGCCTTGGTATATATCACCTTCTCCTCTAACAACAACTTTTCGCGTCGTAGGTCACGTATAGCGCGCTTTCTCTCGACAACAATTTGAGCCAGGGCGTCTTCCGCGGATGTAATCTTTTCCGAGAGCGCTAAGAGCTGCTCTTGCTGTGCCTGGAGCTCTCTGCGAGCATCAGCAACAGCTGCGTCCGTTGGTGGCTCCGGATAATGGGCTAAATATGCGGAAGGCGTCATGACGGACGATAGTGTGGATGTGTTCACGGTGAGAAAAGGCTGGACAGGAACAACAGGTTGGATGAGCTGAAACTGATGGAAAGTCCCATATATGGCCACGTGGGTTTTGTGAGCTTGGCCCTTGGGGATGGCGGAGTGACGGGGCCCCTCATGTCTTGCGAGTTTTCTGTTTTATCTACCAAAGTCGTATCATCATTCATTCAGGCTATCGGTACCCCAGTCTCAACGACCTAAGCCTAGTTAATCAAGCGACGATTTTAAAAAGACTTTGTATCGGAACCGAAACCAATATTTGCTTATCTATCCATGACAACCAGAAACAACAGCGTGGAAAGGTAGTACAACATTGTATGGATAAGTATGAAGTAACTGCCATAAGGGATATTCGAGCGGTGAGAGATGCCTCGGCTACTTCTTGCCTGCTTCAATGGCATCTCCATTCTTGCATGCGATTATTTTTATACGAGCCGCTGAGACCATTTCGTTCGATTCCATCTTGAAAGACGGGTTCTTGACGATGAATGTCCACACATCATCGCACAAACGGTATGTCCGAAGGTTGCCCTGAAAGAAAAGGATAAAAGCTGTGAGAAGTCTTTCATTTCAAAACTCAGAAGCGAACGAGCCTTGAGGGTAGTCTTAGTTTTCACCTGCTTGACCATCGTGTCCGCGAGCGACTTGTCAAACTGTCAGAACTCGTGGTCAACGCTCATTGACATGACGGACATTGAATCAACAAATACCTGTTGAAGGACTTTCATGGCCAATTGCGGTGTGATAGCGCCGCTTGTGATAAGCTCGTCCAGCGAGTCTGTCAGGGCCATTCCAATTCTGCAGCCGTGAACAGCCAAACGATCAGGTAAACCGTTGGAACATACGATGACCCTCGGTAAAACTCGTAGTATGCTGAAGCCATGCTAATTTGCAGCAGTCCTCGGCTTCAGAGTGAAACAGGCGGGAATTGTTGAGAGCCGCTTGCTGCCATGAGCTGCGGCAATGGTTGGTGAGTAATGCCACCGTGACGTGTGATGTCACGCAAGTGAACTTTGCACAATGCAGAATCTGAATCTAACACTCAAATTCTATGCAAATGTCTTCCACCGTTTATCTCGATATTTTTATGGGAGATGAAGAACAGCACAAACTCGATGAAGCCGCATTTATTGCTACTAGCAATTTCCTCGCTAATAATGCAGCAATCTACGGCTTGCCATCCGACCCACAACATCTATCATCAGAGCAACAAGAAATGCTCAGAGAAATCGATGTATTTGCATTTCTGCCGATTGCTCTACTGCCAACATATTCAAAGATATCCATCTTCTAATGTCGATAGAAATCGCATGTACTACGCTTCATGCCGGCAGAGGCCCTTTGTGTCGGCCGCCTCGTCTTTGAGTTAAACCTCGAGGCCTCTCTGAAAAAAACGACGACCAATTTCACTGCGCTGTGTACAGGGGAGAAAGGAAAGTGTAAAAATGCACGTAACAAAGAATTGTATTACTTGGGATGCCCGATACATCGCATCGTGAAAGATTTCGTGGCGCAGGGGGGCGATGTTACAAGGGGAGATGGCAGTGGCGGTGAGGTTCGTGCTCGAAATATAACTAATTAATTTTCTGATTTCACCCAGTCGATATATGGCGGCAAATTCAACGATGAAAAGGATGGCTTGAAGATCAAGATGAGAAGAGGCACTCTGGCGATGGCTAACTCCGGCAAAAATACGAATTCTTCCCAGTTCTTCATTGTGCTCACGGATGACGAGATGCAGCTTGCAAAGTTGAACGGTAAATACGTGGCATTTGGGGAATTGAAAACTGGGTTTGAGGTACTGGACAAGCTGAATCAAGTTGCTGGAGACGTCGATGGGAAACCCAACGTACCAGTGTGGATAGGTGGATGCGGGAAGGCTAATAATGTAAAATGACACGTAACAAGAGGTGGAGTGTTCACCCAAATCCAGACAGTGGGGTGTAATGATAATCGGCTTACTCGTTCGAGACTGGCACTTCTCCCGCGAGTGGAAATCACATAAGGGGGCGAGGTCGCTTAGAAAAACATGAGTTGTGTTGTTATGCTATGTGGGGAAAGCATACATTCAGTGTCACGTTCTCCCTATGTTTGTGTTTTTCTTCGTTTAGGCTGATGACAACTGTTGTGAGACAAATCGCCCACAAAGGCCCTTGGAGCGAAAACACATGCAGATAGAATTCAGGGTCTCTAAGGAAAGTTGACCGATCACCTTATCATGACTAGTACTCACTTGCTATCAAGATCCACCAATACGACGTTATTGCGGATATGTCTGTGGGGCAGGCATGCACGACTCACGTCTGAAGTAATATTATAGGGCGAAGAAGTCTGAGAGAAGGCTCGCATTACGCGATTCATCTTGCATGGTAACGCTGAGCTGGTTGCTTGTAAATGTCTTCGTGTCAGAAGTATCCATGCTGGCAGAAGATCAACAAACGGCCAAGAAGGGATGCAACTATGTACTTATACTGCGGAGATGATCCAGCCTCGTTTCGATTGAAGCGCAACTCTCGGCATAATCGCAGCCTCGTGTGCACTCTTAGTTTGATAGAAAACCTGCAAAATGGAGACCAACCTGCGGCAATCAAACCATGCGCGACGGATCATGATGATTGACGGGTGTGAAGAAGCTACACCAGCGGGCGGAGCCGTGTGATAGGCAGGCGACCATTGCGCATGATTACCTATTTCAACATCGCCGTTAGCCTGGATATACTAGATGGAGATGTCGTGAACGAGAAAAACAAGCTCGGGATCCCCAACAGCCCACCACATGATTAGTTTAGCGTGTAGAGAAGCAAAGGAGCTTACATAAATGTTGATCATGAAACTTACAGCAATAACGCCAACGCGGTTGCAACGAGGATCTGGCAGGGAATAGATAATCAGAACTAAAATGAACTTATCACTATCACAGACACTATGTGGCCGGCGGTATTGGGAAAACCTTAACGGCCACAGCCAGTCACTGACTAAGGCTTGTACCTCCCTCTGACAAACTTCCGTCTAAGTCGCAAACGTCACGGGTTTGGCTCATAGATAACCCTGCTTAGCGCATGGCTTATAGACTGCCGTTGCAATTAATGCAATCAATATGAAAAATGAACATGAAGTGGGATGAGAAATATGAAAACTCGGAAACTAACCACCCGACGGGAAAAATTAATGAGAAACCAAGATCCAGCGGGAATGAACACTAACGCAGTTTTCTTTGGTTGGACAGTCTCTACAGCCTCGAGATCCGCAGGACTACGATCCGACACAGGTTCCTGAACCAACGGATTCCCGTCCACGTCACTCATACGTTCACAAAGGACTAGTGCCTTCTGATGGAATCCTGCGGAAACACCCTCAACCCTCCCTGGCAGCAGGATATACGGCAGAATGGGAGTGAGAAACAAGCGATGAGCCACCCTGACACAATTGACGTGTCAGCACGGATGGTCCCAGAAACTAAATTCCAGTCTTGTTATGACTGTGGTGTAGCATGAGGCTGATAACGTACAAATTGGTGATATTCCCCTGTGACTTTGTAAAGATCCACACTTCTTGCGGACTGGTGCCAGCGTTTTCCGTCAACAGATTTTCAAATTCAGCAGCTGCTGGCTGTTTCGGGAGTGAACCTTTCAAATTTCCGTGGGCCCATAGCACACCTTGGGAAGCTGTTGGGGCCCAATCGTATGATAGGGCCCTGAGACCACCGAGGAGCAACGTATTCGCCCAAAAGGTAGCTATCTAAAGCGCAAGAATGAAGTTCACAGTCATATTTGTTGGTTCCGCGCGATGAAACGCAGGAAGAACAATTAATACAACTCAAGCACGCGAGGCCCTGTCAGATAGGTAGAATTAAGCAGTTAATACACATCATGAATGATCAAATTGTCCTACCTACGAAGCTGGGCCTTCATTACGACCGAGCCACCTTATGACTTCCACGAGTGAGAATACGTTGTGCAAGCTCGGATGTAGTAAAACGAAGAGAGAGGGAACGTGCCACAGTAACAAACGTCACATTATTATGGCATCCTCAAGAACTAAAGATGTTTGAGCAAGTCTTTTCACTCTTCAGGGAAACAACTTGGCAGCTAGTGTACCGTGAAAAACTATTATCTACGTGAATGACTTGAGACCTAGTCATTATTCAAACAGCAGTGTACGTGCACGGCCGGGGTTACATCAAATAACATTAAAAAAAGCTTAGCGCTTAGTTATGAACACTGCAGGCAGACTTCCGCCTTGGCTGTCATGATCGCGCGAAAATGGCAGGGGCGACACTGCTAGTATCATCAATCTCGACTCCGGGAAACTAGATCAGTGCTTGCTGGTCAGGATTTGGCACCCGTGGCACCGAGAAACACTACCATTCTCCCGCCGGCAAGCTTACTTAGTAGTATTGGTGAAAGTTTAGCGAAACATGGATTAAAATTTTTGCTGCGCCCGGCTTAGGCCGGTTTTGCCGCCGGCAGATGACTGACCCTCTGATTTCTCCATGGGGAACACCCACCTTACGGGACACGACATGATGTAGCAGAGTCCAGACCTTGAAAGTTGTTCTGTCCAATAGAACCTGAACCTGCTAGCTGCCTACTAGAGGACAAAGTTTCAAACCCAATCAAAACCTTGGTGACAGTGGAGCTCGCAGTCACGTCATCTTGTAAAGTCACACCTGCGCTAGCACACTTCGCCGCCACTCTCACCTTTGGTTAGGTTGAGCCCACCGTTAGGCCAGTAATCAAATCTACTCATCATTGCGCAACTTCCTCGGTGTCTCGTGTCATTCAGGTTATTAATACTTGGTTTGTATTATATTGCTTGCCCAGAAGAGCGAGCATCTTAGGACATCCTCTGCGAATGCACACTAACTCATGTTCAATTTAACCACGTTCGAGCCCTTTTGGGGTACGAGATCTTCGGGACCGGGGATATCAATCGGGATCCCCACAAGCATAGAGGATTATAGCTGATCGTACCATAGCCTTAGTCGGGATAGCGGTGTTAGCAAGAATCGCTGTGGATGGTGTGTCGGACCCTCGGTCGCCATTATGTCAATTTTGGTAGCATCCTCGTCCTCTTCTTCGTCGAATTGTTGAGATGACGTGGACATCGATGCCGAAACGTCGACGATTGGGGCCAGCGCGAGAGGGTAATTTAATGTTTACCTTCCCATTCGGAAGCACCTCCTGAATGCGAGCTCCAATGCCGTTCTTCTCGCTGCATTTGAAGGAGGTTCTTTAAAACAATGGCCGTGATCAGGACTCAGATCATCATAATGCACGCGCAGTCAGAGAGGCGACGCGCTGGATGCCACGAGGTCGCGGAATGAAAACCACTTCCCACCCAGTCACTCATCACAGTCACAACCCAGGCAGTTCCGGAACCTCGCGTAATCAATCCCCCACCTCGCCAATAACTCGTAAACTGAATTAACCGTTAGTATTTATCTTCATTTTCTGGTTCCTCGATCATCCTAGGACTCCGTCCACATCAAGGAACGTGGGCGGCTCGATATGAAGACCGCATTTGGGAGTCTGATCCCTATGTTGGGTATCATTCCAGAACCATAATAAATAACCTGGCGGTAGTCGACTGTACCTCAGGGCTTGCACCCTTTTTTCGATTGCGGTTCGCAAACACATACATATATATATTGCATGAGTCGATCTTGTTCAGACACCACCTTCGACTATGGCAGCTCTCCTCCAAATGAACTTTTGCGTTGCTCCTTGCCTCACTCTGTCCCCAACGGCCGACAGTTGTCCCTTCGAACCCATCAGGCTATCGTTCACGGGCAATGTCAGGCTGGGACCAGAAGCGTTCACCCCGGGTGGCTCAATATCCATTTCATCACCACATGCTGAAATCTGGCTTCAAAATAAACAGGTTAGAGAACGCGTATTCCAATATGACGAACAGACACTAAAGATCCATTCCAGATACTCATACGAGATCAAAACACCACACATGGAACATATGTGAATGGTATCCGAATAGTACAACAAACTCTCTTGCAGAATGGCGACATCCTCGTACGTATCCGCGTTTAAAATGCAGTATACGCGTTGAATTTTACGTTTCGACAGACACTGGGTGCTCCAATCGTCCGGTCGCCTAGCATCCCCAACAATGTAACCAATGAACAACTCAAGCCCATCAAAGCAATGGTGAAAATTGTGGGTGTTTGATCTCCCAGCGGCAACTATGGTGCCAATCATGATTCTCGTGGCCTGTCTGTGGGTGTCGCGACCTGCGCAATTCAAGGACCCACCACTGCCTTGGCATCAACATGCGCTTGCCCCTTCGGCAGCATACACTCCCAGTCTTCGTTCCTTTCCTTCTTTTGTATCGATTGTCCTTTGATCACAGCGTCCGCGATACGCTTGCATAGTTGAAGCATTTCCTTCTGCTTAGCTTAGATGTGCGACCTGGTTAACATCGAGACTCTCATACATAGATTAGACAAAAGCTGATGATGGTGTATGATGTACGCAGTAGCCAATCCCTAGATCCAGATTCCAAAGGCGCTCTAAAGGCCACGAAACAGAATAAATTGAAATCTTATCGTAGGCGCCAATCTGTCGGACTTCAATTACACTCAGGCGATGGGCCGGCAGCAATATGATGGAGCTACGGACGGGTATGAATTTCATACACCAGTTTCTGGCGGGCCAATCGTGTAGCTTGATGAAGGTCTCCACCTCATTGGTAGGTTCAATAGGGTCCAAAAACGACGTGAGCTGACATAACTCACAGCCTCATCCCTAGTCATCGTATCTTCGACAACTAGTATATCGAGAACGAGGATAGAGATTTACCTAGACATATGAAAGCAGTATGGTTCATAGTCTTACCCTAAGTTCTTGTCAAAGCAAAAATTTGCATGCTTCATGGGCGCTTGTCCACGTTCTGAGGAGAAAGTACTGGGAAGACTGACCAAATGGAGAACACCCTTTGCCGATCTGGCAGAATTTACTCGCCGTGCCCCAAAATGATAGCACAAAAGGTTCTTGTTGTCTCAGTTGCACAGAATATCTGATCGCAGTCTCCGGACATGCATAGCTCTTCCACAGCCTGTATAGAACCCTGTTCACGGTTGTTGAAGCGATGATAGGCAGACAATTCAAATCTGATCCTCTCCTCGGACATGCCACTCGTTGAGCCTATCGAGTCATCCTGACTATTAAAATATCTGGTAAATTTCCAAGTACACGATGTCTTTCCTTGATCGATGAGAGTTTTAAAGCGTGTAGGCACATTGGAAGATCGAAGCCTCACGGAGGAATGTGCACGAAGGTTAAAATCCGCCTTCGTCTGGACTCTCTATCCACGTTGATCGAAGATTAATTAAAGGTGGAATGTGCGCACTAACGTTACTAAAATCCGACCCACTTGTAAGCAGTAGCAGTATGTCCTGGAATTGTGTGGGTTGTTAGGAGGGGGTGAATATTGGGTATAAGATAAAGAAGAATGATAAGCACCGGGGACGATCTGGAATTTCAGTATGTCCAACTCGTTGCACAAATCATCCTCTTGTCTCCGTTTGATATATACGACCACTCAAGGTGGTTCGGAAGAAACATGAAACGTAATTGATACCAAATCGTTGATCGGACCTCCGCCTCCGCCATCATCGTCTACATGGGAGTAGAGCTCATGGGTGACATAAGGTTAGATCCCTTCCATGCGTGAGATATTAGGCTTGTTATTCTTGACGTAAACGAGCACCTCGGAGGAGAAGCAATCGCCGGGGCAGGAAATTCGGAAATGAGAAGGAAATTTGAGGTCGGTTGGGGAGACCGACCATCGTCATCGACGACCTTGTCGATCAACGAATTGGAGTTGTGACAGAAGCACCTGGATATGCCACTGGAGTCAATATTGCTATCATCCAAATTGCAGCGAGGATGATGATATTGTTTCTCCACGGATGAGATGGCCATTCATTAGTACGCCGCGGCCGCGTGATTTGGGTGCAGAACCATGATTGGAATCACACACTCGAGATCTGGTCTCTTAGAATCATCATCAGTCGTAATATTGACACTGTCTTGTTTCTATTCTGGACCCCAGCGATTCCTGATGACATACCGAAATAATTTTCTGCTTGTGAGGCATTAATGTTGGTAGTCAGCCCCCTAAATCCATTGTTGTGCGACTGCACGATTGAAAGGCGCGGTCTGTGCCTGCCCAGACTTTGATAATCACCACGAGCAAGAAGACCATATGCTCGCACCTCCCAGTCCGGTACTTTTTCCAACAACGGTGAATTCAGTGGGATCTCCATCAAACTTCTATCCCAGAGTACCGGTAATTCCGGAGGCCGTGCTGCCCAGATTTTCATTTCTGGTGAAATCACCTGCGAAGTGTCGTCATTAAGATTCATGACAGAGCTCAGAGAAACCGCTGAGGACCAAGCTTCCTTTGTGCAGGCCCGCGCACCACAATGAAGCCTGTGAGGTATTCTTAAAGTAAGATGGAGCAGCATATGCCAAAGATTGTGGTAGTTCGGGGCAACGACGATTTTGAGAACAAAACGTCGCGGCGTTTTCTTGCGGTACTAGGTAGGCCCGAATAATGACGCGACAAGTTCGGATTGACTCTTCGAGCGGAGACTGAGTACTGATGACTCACCAGACTGATAGAACGCGGCTTCAGAATTCAATATTTAATCAGTACCACGTTTCACAATGTAGGAGAAAAATGCAAAGTCGAACTTTTCTGACTTAGGGGATTCCGAGTCATGTGGGTGTGGGAGCTGACTCAGCACACTGCACACTCTGACTCTGACTCAGCGCAGCCAACGTTTGTCATCAAACATCATCTCCAGTAGACTTCCAGGACTGGCAAGCTCGTTATTTAACCTGCGATTTGAGCAGGACGGTTAACGAGACGACAGGAGTATGCATGCTGTCTTTTGGCCAGTGGAGGATAGCAGTATCTGCACGCACTCGCACGCCATGCTTACACTCATTGACTACAAATACGACAAGCTCGTTCAACGCTGTTTTGTCGATACCATCCATCTCCCGAAACTATTGGAATAATCGAAGTAGAGGTGGACAAAATCTCACTGAACGCTACCGCAGACTAGAAAATACTCTCCGGGGGGGAAATGCTCTCATGAAGCAGATATCCGAGATTTCTCAGGACGCATCCAAGGCCAGTCTGTCGCCTCCATCGCTATCCTCCTCGCCCTATGGTGCGCAAAATATTCCCAATACCATCGCGGGCTTTGTGATCCCCAAGGAACCCATACCACCTTCAGACGAAGGTAAATTTTCCACCAAAGCTAACTTCCAGTGTCTGACATAAGGCAAGAATGTTGCATGTCAGGATGTGCAATTTGTGTCTATGACCTTTACGAAGAATCTCTGGAAGCTTACAAAGAGTCGATCGTGGCCTTGCGCTCGTCGCTTTCCGCTCTTTCAATACCAGAATCCGAGTGGCCGGACCGCGTTCGAACCAATACACCAGCTACACAACAGAGGCACGATATCGTCCTCAACGCGTTCGAAGAAATGGAGCGTCAGTTGAGGGAGAAGAAGGAGCGGAGAGCTGCAGTTGAAGCGGAGAGTTAGTTTGTGGCTACTAGCTGGGGCTAGCCAATACTAACATTCGGCTTCTGATAGAAAGGACGAGAGGAGAATTACTCTCAGATGATACGGAGATGTCTCCTATAAACATTCAGATGTTGTACGAAGGCATTAGATGGTTATTATTCCCAAAACGTTGACTAGTACCATGGCTAGTAGGAGATCACTCATATGTTCCGTGTCTGATTCGCCTATGCACGACGTCAATATTATTACTATTTGCACTGTACATTTTGGAATCTGCCTCCGCCACAAATCATGTGGCCCCTTGTCATCTACCACCACATATGACTTCTAGCACCGCGTTCAAGACCTTCTCGCTAGCAAACGACGTATTTGAAGTTTCGCCTCAAGATGAGATATATGCCTTTGATGTCGAGGCTAATAAGCGGATAAACCGGGAGGCACCATGGGACAAGGAGTATGTCGGCGACCCCATATCACTTGAGCAGGCCTCATTGACTTCTCTGATAGTCCACAATACTTCAAATCATGCAAGATCTCAGCAGTCGCCTTGATAAAGATGGAAAGCTTCAATAGCTGAAGTTTCAACGGGCAATCTGACGTTGTTTCTTCCGCAGGTCATTCATGCACGATCAGGAGTACCGCACGAGATCATGGGACTCATGCAAGGCAAGGTGATGGGCAACTCGCTGGTTATCATGGACTCCTTTGCACTTCCTGTGCAGGGCACGGAGACGCGTGTTAATGCTGCGAACGAGGCAAATGAGTACATGGTAAAGTATATCTCGGAGAGCGAGAAGGTATGTAATTGAACTTTCTAGACAACTTGCGCTCACTCCCCTTAGGCCAAAAGATTGGAGAATGCTATTGGCTGGTACCACTCACATCCAGGCTATGGGTGCTGGCTTTCGGGAATAGATGTGGACACCCAAATGAACAACCAGCAGTTCCAGGATCCTTTCGTGGCCGTCGTGGTGCGTCCATCATTATCATGTTCGGCTCGATTGCTGGTCTGACCCTCAATGCGATAGATTGACCCAAATCGCACGATCTCTGCTGGCAAAGTTGACATTGGTGCCTTCCGCACGTACCCATCGAATTACACGCCTCCTAACGTATCCGCTTCCGAATACCAATCCATTCCCCTGAGCAAAATTGAAGATTTTGGTGTGCACGCGAACCAGTACTACCCACTAGACGTAGAGGTGTTCAAATCGAGCTTGGACACTGAACTGCTCGGTCTGTTGTGGAACAAGTACTGGGTTAACACACTTAGCCAGAGCCCTTTAATTTCGGTGAGAGGCTTCTGCTAGCTTCAATTGTTTTCTCATATACCACGTGTACAGAATCGGGCGTATGCAGTGTCACAGATCGTAGATCTGCATCAGAAACTCTCCAAGGCTCAGGCTACAGTGTCCAGTACACGGGCGCCTTTGCCAGCAATGAAAGGACAGGAGGAGAAGGCATCAAGTGCACCAAAAGTATATTATCCTCCAATTGTCTGTGCACTAAATATTCATACGTGTTTGTTGCAGAAGGAAGAAAAGAAGAAAGAAGACAATCAACTCGCAAAGGGTGTGAAGGATAGGTAGGTCTCTGTTTTTGTGTAGTACAGCCAAGCTTATGTTTTTGTAGCATCAAAATCGCCGCAGAAGCTCAACATGGTTTGATATCTCAGGTTTTGAAAGATATCGTTTTCTCTTCGCGACCGAGTCAGCAGGCTGGGGCCAATCGCGTCACCGAGATGATGGATACTGCAATGAGTGTCGAGTAGATCTGCATTTTATGATCATTCTGCACTTTGTAATGGTACAATTTACACTGCATTCTCTTCATCATCATGATTCATGAAGAATCTGCGTGCGATAGATCTCAAATAGTAGATCTTTGAGTTTGTATTGGAGTCTGAGAACAGCAGGCCTCGTGATTCGCCACAGCCACAAATATTGACAAACAACTACCTCAAACCTTGGTGTAGATAGTGGTTTCGCCGTCCTCGCCAACGTCAACGCCTCAAGAACAAGTCAATCTCAAAGTGAGCAACTCATTTACGACGTTAACATGCATATAGAGAGTTCTATCGAGGAAAACAACCTAGAAAAACTGTTTCTTTTGATGGATGTCACTCTTCCTGTCTGGATGTGTACTGATATGATCTGCACCAGATGGGCCTCAAAGAATTCCAGGTCGTCGGACGTCACTTACCTACCACCAATGATCCCAACCCCAAAATCTATCGCATGCGCATCTTTGCTCCTAATGAAGTTGTTGCAAAATCCCGGTTCTGGTATTTCCTCAGGTACGCTAGCCTCCAAAGTTTTTTTTAAAACGCAATGTAACATCCACCTAGGCAATTGAAGAAGGTCAAGAAAGCCAGTGGTGAAATCATTGGTGTCAACGTTGTGTGTATCCCTTGCAGCCGTTCAAGTGGCAGGCGGAACGGGATTGCTAACGGTCTATATGACCTGTGTTACAGATACATGAGGCAAAACCTCTGAAGGTCAAGAACTTCGGTATCTGGCTCCGTTACGACTCGCGATCGGGAACCCACAACATGTACAAGGAGTTCCGTGACCTCTCCCGTGCTGATGCAGTCAAAAGCCTTTACCAGGACATGGCTGCCAGGCATCGTGCCCGCTTCCGGTCGATCCACGTATGGCCTGACATTTTCCCATCTTTCATCATGTTGATTTCTGTCTTTCCTCAGATCCTCCGTGTTGTTGAGATCGCTAAGACTGATGATGTCCGCCGCCCGTACATCAAGCAGCTCCTTACCCCCAACCTCAAGTTCCCCCTTCCCCACCGTGTTGGCAAATCTGCTGCGACATTCGTCGCTCATCGTCCTTCTACTTTCTGATTGTCTGTTACGATTGAAGGCGCCACGGAGTATGGATTTGCATGCATACCTAAGTACGGGTTCATATGTAAAATTTCTTCGTCCTGCAATGGTCGATATTCATATGCATATATGACATCCAAGCTCATGATTTTAATCCTTTGCGCGATCTGTAGGTGATCGGAACTTGACAATGTGGCACGTCCTATATCGCGGGTGATTCTACCTGTGGTTGACCATTCTAGTCTGCATGATTTCACATTCATCAAACATGTAACACGGTTAGAGCTCCTGTTGAGCAGCGGCGGTGCTCTCATGTTCTCTCAAATGCGAGAGATGTTCTGGGTTGTCTCTACTTGCCAGACATAGTCTGTGCCACCCGGTACAGGTGACTGCCTGAGGCACAATAGACTGTCAAAGATGGTTCTGACCTGCCATAACTTGTCCGGCAGCAATCAGTGCCCAGCCTTTCATTACTTAAGCCTGTAGGCGCAGCCGCAGCTTTAATTTGCTGTACGCAGCGGGAACTTCACAAGCTGAAGTTCCCATAGAGTAGAGCAAGAACCTTAAAAACCAGCTCAACTTGCAATACCTACATCGCAGAATGATCATCCCTTCACAGGACTCTACCGCGACAGATCCAACCTCCTCTGAACTCAAAGCTCCCCCAGAAACTGAGGGTGAGCTTCCCGGAGAAGCAGTGCGTCAAATCTTTCTACCTCTCCTCTCCTAGTTTACTGATCTTACTCACAGCCTCCTTCATATTATAACAACACCTCGGACCAAAATGCAATTGCGGGTGCATCCTCTTCTAGCACTCCTCTTCAGCCCACACCCAAGTCCAAACCAACGAATTACTTGTATCTCTTCAATGATAATAGCTCTATCAAGGGGGAGTACGTCATAGATCCTGGCATGACCATCCCCACATCTCTTCTTCCACCGCTGTGTCCAGAAGAAGCGAAGGCAGACAGAAAGAATCTATCCCTTGCACTCGACAAATGGATCTGTCAGTGCAGACATATGGCTGCTCGGTGCTCGAGTCCGCCCAACCCTCCGATTCCAAGAAGTCCCCAAAACGCACGATACTCGACCTTGGCTCTGAAAATGGTTCTGTTACTGCACGAGTTAGTATGTCAGTCTATTCGATTGCTATAGTCCCCCGTTGATCAGAATGCTAGTATACTATTCACTGGGGCTGAGCCTTTCTTGTTAACCATTTCCGCCAAGAACGGAGCTGTGAATGTTACTCTTCCACGCTCTTTCAATGGTCTCCTTCTTCTAACGACCAGGCACGGCTCCGTCTCACTCGCTGGTACTCTCTCCGAGAACTGCACGCATCTCAGTCAAGTAGATTTGACTCGCAGATATTTTGTTGGAGACTTGTCTATGGTTGGTGACAGTGATTGGCCTGGGGATGAAGTGCGGGTAGACGCAAAACATGGAAAGATCAGGATAAAATACTGTTGAAGAGCATACCAGTATAGACGATACGAGCAAAGGAGGTCTTTTGAGTCGGTTATTCGGGTGGTAATGCTTCTTGGAGTCATATGATTGTACGGCTATTTTCTAATCCCGACTCCGCCGGATCATTGAGCGTCTCCTCTTTAATTATCCCTATCAATGTTACACATGCATGTGCGCAGTCACCGGCACCCCTTTCTCCCTGATTTCCTTTTGAGTTTCTTCTGCTCTTGGAATGTTCCGTTCTCTTCAGAGAACAGAGACAGCGCTTGTACAAGTTGCGCCTGCACAAGGCGCTAGAAACGTGCAAAAAGGAAATCTTTTCCGAAAGCGACATACAAGTTTTGATACAGGCGCAGGTGCCTGAATGTTAATTACACTACTTCGGGGTGCGCAACTTACAATCAGTACGTATGATATGCATGTATGTGGCGTCCGATATCGACCAACAGCTGCCCGCTTTTTTTTGCCTCGATCATTTAATGCCGCAGCACGCAGCCGCAGTACCTCGAGAGCGCCGCAGTATTCCCCCTTGCATTTGCGAACTCACCCAACAACCTTTGACATCTTTACTTGTACTACCACTAGTCCTCAATGATCATCCCAGAGAAGCAGCTCCAGGATGAGTCTGCCGAGGTGGAAGAGGCCGGGAGAGATCAACCAGAGGCGGCGAACAACGCCATGGATGTTCGTTGATGAGATATCTTCCAGACATTACCGCTATCGTTGACTGCTGTCTTCAGGATGCACCACCTCCAGCATATTCAACACACGTGCAGCACACATCAAGCTCAAGTTCCACCGAGTTTCAGCCTCCTTCCAAGCCTACCAATTTTCTTTCACTTGTACTCAAGGATAAACCTATACGAGGCTGTTATGTGATCAACCCTCAGATGGAAATACCCCCCAGTCTGCTTCCTCAACTGAATACAGGAGAAACAGATCAGGAAAGGAAAAATCTGTACCTCCGCACAAAGGACGGGAGTATCGATGCAGATATTTGGTTGATCGGTCAAGAGGAAGCTACTCCTAGGAGTGGTAGGCGCACTACGCTCTCGCTAAGTTCCGCCGACGGAAGCATCACGGCCAAGATTGTGAGTATTGATCATTACAAATATTGCACCGCCTGATGCGCTCCAGAATACAGTCAAGGTCGTTGCACCATTCCTGTTGGACATCTATTCACGCGATGGACGAGTAACCGTCCTTCTACCTCGGTCATTCCACGGTTCGCTTCTCCTGAAAACCAGGCAAAGTACAAAGCTTTCCGACGACCTTTTAAAACAGAGCACCATGTTAAGCACTGTTGAGCATACACGGCGGTATTTCGTCGGAGACGTTTCGCATCGATTGTTGGGCAACGATTGGGACGGGGACGAGCTCAAGGTTGTGTCTCGGGACGGCAGGATTATAATCAGATATAAAGATGAGGCAGAGCTACCGAAAATTGGATTCTTCAGTCGAATATTCAGCAGCTAGATGACGTATACGAATACTTATAGGGGTCAGTGATTACGATTCAAATTGGATGGCACAGGCCGCGGCTTGTGGCGGCTGACCGTTGTGATCACGGAACTGCCTCGGAGGAATCTCCCCACGCACGGTGGCAGATAATCACTTCCGAGATCCGATGATCATCTCCGACTCAGATCGGCATCGTCCGACTCACCCTTTTATCAGAGCAGCTCCCGCAAACCTCCAATCTCAAGTCTCTTTCTTATCCATCATGGCCGACGTTTACGTGAGTGTCATATCGGCGTTATTCGCGATGAGGGACTTATATCTGACCTATCTGATTTTATAGTTCGACATCACCATCAACGGCAACAATGCTGGGCGCATTGTTTTCAAACTTTTTGATGACGTTGTACCGAAGACCGCAAGGAATTTCCGCGAGTTGTGCACTGGTCAAAATGGTTATGGATATGCTGGCTCTGGCTTCCATCGCATCATCCCATCCTTCATGCTTCAGGGTGGTGACTTCACCAGGGGCAACGGAACTGGTGGCAAGTCCATCTACGGCGAGAAGTTTGCTGGTGAGGGCCATAGTGGTACTCGGAATACAGCATCTGATCGTGATGTTATAGATGAAAACTTCAAATTAAAGCACACTAAGCCTGGACTTTTGTCCATGGCAAACGCAGGCAAGAACACCAACGGCTCGCAGTTCTTCATTACCACCATCGTCACTAGCTGGCTCGACGGCGCTCATGTAGTGTTCGGTGAGAATCTTCATTAATCAGCTGCCGACCAGAACTAACTCATACATCAGGTGAGGTCACCGAGGGCTTGGAGCTCGTGAAGACGATTGAGAAGTACGGGACTGACACTGGCAAGCCCAAGGCCGAGATCAAGATCGCCGCTAGCGGTATCCTGTAAGACATGTGACTAATGTAGAAAGGTTCTGAGAAAGAAGTATACTTTTATTCGTCACGAATGACTTGTACGTTGTGAGAAAACTAGTACTTATGATTCTTATCGATATGCAAATTCAATCGCAGAGATTAGATGATCGTAGATTTATGAAACGTTACGTTTACAATGTCCGCAATCACTGTTCTATTCATAGGACAAACTTCGTGGGCGCTCTTGCACACAAGTATTCTCGATTACAAGTAAATAGTAAGTGAAGGGGTAACACCGCCCTCGACCCGTGCAAACTGGGCCGAGGCAAGCACATCAGCGAAATGAACCTCAGATCCCCAAATCAAAGGTGAGGTGAGGTTAGATGAAGAGACAGTTCGTAACAAAAGTAGTAAGGTGTGGGCGTGAGTACGAGTGCTGGCATCTGCGCCAATGCAGGGATGCGTGTTAGTGCGAGAATCCGCATGCGCGGCATGGCGGCAGGTGTTGGTAAGGACAGCGCTCTCGCTCGCCACTGGCAGAAGGTATCATCGTGACTTGGTGGATTATTCCTCCCCTTATCAGTTCTCTGGCGAAAAACCTGACAAGAGTTCGCGATGGTGAACTTCTTACACGAGTAAGCTTGAGAGAGCACTTTCGAGGACTCTACTCATGGCCAGCGTCCCCGCCGGACTTGCCTTCATTGCATGAATCGGACGCACACAATAATGAGCCATCAGAACTCACCGTGATTTTGCGGCAAGCACACCGGAGCTTGCTGGAGTGTAGCATGGGCGCTGTGTGCAGAAAGTGCAGGATTTGGCCGGTCTGCGTAATGTTTACGCAAACTGGATGTAGACTGCCACACCAGGATATTTACCCCCATCTCTTCCTATCCCTACAAGTCCCTCACGCCTGCATCTCTGTCTACTACTTCCTCGGCTCTATTGCATGCGGTACGGCTGCCGCCATGTCCTCCCTCCAGGTGACTGGAACCGCGATGGCAAGCTGACAATGATGACGAGATTGGCATGATGGTGGTTGAAATAGATGGCGGGATGCCACGTGTGTAATTGGGGCCGCCGCCGCCCACGGTGGCTGACATAGCAGGGTACTTAGTTGCGATGATGCAAGACAAACCTCTGACCGCCCGGAACTTTCCGACCACAGACATGCCCCAGACTTTGGCGCGGAGTATGCACATTGCATTCTTTGCAGTCCGGCCATTAATTCCTACATGCCTTCCTCGCTGATTGTGTGAGTGGCCGGAAGCCACGTGCTGCACAGCCGCTCGCTCTACTCTCACGTCGGAGTAAAATTCCAAGTTGCCATCAACGTCACTGAGTTGCTGTTCGCCGCACTGGCGCCTCTTTCGTATGACTCCTTCAAGACAAGCAGTGACTATTCCTACCTGGATCTTAGCCCAGCATGATTCTTGATCGCCATGGTGGCATTATTCCTGTGTTACAGCAAAGAATTAAATGGCATTTACCTTCTAATGGCAAAGATCGATCAAACGCGAGACCAGTAGTGACACATTGCTTGAAATGCTGATGCATGGCCATGTATCCTGATAGCTACTAATTGCTTACAGATGCATCTACGCCCCTTGCGAAAAGGAAGTATCTTCGCGGCCAATTTCACTTTTTGATCCCCGTCGATTGTCATGGTGGCTATGATCAGTGATGTGTTGATGGAGCAACACGCAGCTGCCAGTGCAGCATCATATGAAGTCGTTGACTTACCAGTTTCTTGGAAGTGTTTGATTGCAGGCTTAAATCCACAGTACTATCGCGGTCACGGCTGGTATATAACGGATCGTTTCACACTCTCAACAAAGTCTTCTGTCGCATTCTGGCTCATCGTACTAATGGATAATTCGGAAGCGCAGGCAATGTGAGTGATGCGCACGTAATTTGATCATGCATCCTGATCAGCTAATAGCTGAATATTTACAGATTATTTCGCACTTATAGCAATCTGGCGGGAAACAGTAATGAAGCTTAGCTTTCTTTATCTTTGGGCTCAGACGATGACTCGTTGCTCTAGGTATCCTGATATACGACCATATAGCAACCCTACCAGAAGAAATCGCTTTTATTTGGCGTCGTCCGAAAGCCCTGTCTGCGATGTTATTTCTGCTCAATCGCTATCCCGCTCTACTCATCAATATCACCAACATAGCTTTGACTTATTCGCCGCTTTCTTATGAGGTTCTATGATTTCATCGTGTGTATACTAAACTGGCAGGCTCACAATTTATTTCTATAGAGGTGTGATTTATTCTGGTTCTTGAATATTACTCAACAAAGACTTAGCTGTTTGGGGTATTCCCTATTCAGAGAATTGTCTATCATTTCCCAAGCAGTGGTTGTTTGCTGTGAGTAACAAATCACTATTGCGAGAACTTCATACACTGAGAATTGAAGTTATAATGACCATTCGCACTTATGCTCTCTACGGTGGCAGCAAGCGCCTGCTTACTTGGTTGACAGGCATAATGATTACTCTTGCGATAGCAGTTTCTGTGCGTCTTCACGTAGAATTTACACTCTTATACTGATAGTTTCTAGGCGGGAAGTTTTGGACAATTTTCAGGCGATGCGGTCATTTTGCCTGGAGTTGGTTGCTATGAAACTTTTACAGCAGCGACGTACGCCATCCTCTTCACCCTTCTGTGTGCCTATTCAAACGTTGTTTCAGAGCCGCCCGTCAGTGAATTCCAAGTCTAATTTGCATGCAGCTTGATGTCACGACCTTACTCGAGTCCAATTACAGGTCTTGGGTTGGCATGGGTGGCAGACATGGTATTCCAATCACTGATCTTCATCCTGATAGCGTACAAGATTTTCAAAACTAGACGCTTTCTGCAGTTCTCTTCAGTCGCCAGGAGAAATGTCATTGATATTATATTTCACGATGGTGAATTTTCCGTTGCATCTGAATTGTGCACACTGACTCAATCATATGCAGGTGCGATGTATTTTGGGTGAAGTTACTACTTGAGATCATGATTCAAGTGGTTCTGATTTGATCATCCGCATGCCCTCAGAGCCATGGTGCTTGTCAACGTACTGAATACCATGACGTACTACGTGAGTGAACGAATGAACATCGATGGAGTCACAAACCACTTACAGCTTGATCAGTCTGCTTCAGTGAGCATATACAGCCGAATCTCATATTCAGGTTTACTATTTCCTGACGATTGGCAAGGTTGACATTAGAGGCAGTCTTTCCACATTGACTAGCTGGTGAGTGGTTGATGCAACAAGCAATTGATGTTATTTATGACATGACATCCAGCTTGTCCGTCACTCTCGTCTCTCGACTGATGCTTAACCTCCACAAATCTATGGACACTGGCATTCTCTCCATCCCTTCCCAGGACGAAGGTCCCAGCCTCGCTGTCCTCACAACTAGGGTCAACCTACAGTCCGCGATTTCCTCTCACCATTGTTAGGCTGGCATTGGATTCTATTTCTGGATGCGAAGTGGCGGGAGATACTTGGTAGGAGTGAAAAGCTGTTCTTGTAGTGGAATCTCGCGTAACCTGTATATTCATCGTGCTAATTATCATATGTATAGTCATCCATAATCAAATAAAATCAAGCCTCTCAACGAGGGGAATCCTGTCCCTGTTGATCAAGTGGATTGCTTCCGCGTTATTCCCTATTTTAAAGTCACTTGGCCACGCAAGGCCCACTATGAGTTCGAAGGGGATTGGGCACAGATTGACATTGTTATGAGACGGGTGAAGATGATAGAACGTTTGAACAGATCGACGTAGTTATGAGACGCTTTAGGTAGATAGCGTGAAGGGTGACAATATGAGACGTTTAGAGACGGAGACTTCCGTTGGCCCTGGACCGTTCGATCGGGTGTGCTTTTGAGCGGGGAATCAGCGTATGAGATTCTGTTGTAGATGAGTGTACATGGGCTGTATATATACGTTTTCGGATAGTTGACTAGGCCAAAACGAGCATATGGAGCATATGGTGATGATCAAAGCAAGGGGATCGTGGAATCCGAGCACAAGGTCTTAATAAGAGAACGTGACTCGGCCACGGATGCTCTTCGCATTACCGAGACTCGTCACGTGGACGACTTCGGGCGTCAGGGTTTTTCTTTTTGAAATCCGACGTGGTCGGGACGTAGAGGATATACGATCCTTAGTACTTACAGCGACGACGTGCATTAGCCATCTTGAGACTTGCATCAAGATGGTGCCATCAACTTTCTGAAGCAAGTATACGCTGCCAACTCTTCTTTTCGAATATCCCTTGACCGCGGTGGTGAGCATGTTACTCATTCTCAATAAGTACAAGCCTTGTAACCGCACAGCCCATTGAATTGCCCATCCATATAAGGCTCAGCTATGTCCGCGTGTCAAACAATTCACGTTGATTGAACGGATCATCGATCAAGTCCGACACGAGGCCCACATGAAACATCTACAGGAAGAATGTACAACACTATATTAAGTCCAAAACTTGATTTTGGAGTCGACGGCTCGTCTCCTTACCGGCAGTATTTGGCTTGTATACATAACGCCTGTTTGATGATGGTGTGAAGGACTGCCATGGCTGGTATATAACAGATCACATTCTCAGCGCCCTTATTCTGTTGAATTTTGCCTCGTCGCGATGGATATTACTAACTCGGAAGTGCAGCAAGTGTGAGTGATCCACACGTGGATTCAGCGTCTGTCCTGACAGCGACTGAATATTTACAGGCTGTTCAATATGTACGCCATTCTGGCGGGAAACAGTACTGGACCTTATTTCCTCTGTATCACAACGATAACACGATATTCTAGGTATCCTGATATACGACCATATGGTGACCCTACCAGAAGAAATCGATCTGATTTGGCGTCGTCCGAAAACCCTGTCGGCGATGTTATTCCTGCTCAATCGTTATGCCGCTCTACTCGCCAGTATATCCAGCTTAATCGTGGATTTCCAGCCTATAATGTCAGATGAGGTTCTGTCATTTCATTATGCGCGTACTGAACTGGCATGCTCACAACTTATGTAGAGGTGTGGTTCACTCTGGTTCTTGAACATGCTGTTTTGCTTAGTAAAAGCTTAGCTGTTGGGATTATTCGCTCTACAGGGAACTGGCTCTTTTCCTCCAGGGAATAATCATTTGCAGTGAGTACAGGTTTGTTGCGAGAAATTCACATCATGATACATAGTAACATTTTAGTCACAATGGCTATGCGCACATATGCTCTTTATTGCTGTAGCAAGCGCCTCCTTACTTGGATGGTAATCGTCATGGTTTCTCTTGCGGGAGTGTGTTGTGTACGTCTTTGCGTAGAATTTCGGATTATGGAGTTTACTAATCGTTTCTAGGCGAATACATTTGGACAATATTCAGACCATTTGGTCATTGTGCCAGGAATTGGCTGCGATGAAACATTTTCAAAAACAGTGTATGTCGTCCTCATCCTCATTCTGTGTGCCTGCTCAAAAGTTGTTTCAGAGCCATCCGTCAGTGATTTTTAAGTCACATTTACATGCAACTTGATGTCATGACCTTATCTGATTGCAGGAATTGGACTGGCATATGTGGCCGAGTTTATCTTCGATTTATTCATCTTCATACTCACAGTGTACAGGTATTGCAAAATTAGAGGCTTGCTGCGGCTGTTTGCATTCTCCAGGGAAAATATCATCGATACCATGTTTCACGATGGTGAATTTTTCATTGTATCTGTATTGACATTGTAATCACTGAATCAACCGAATCCAGGAGTGATGTTTTTTGGGTGAGGTTTCTGACGAGATAGTGATTCGAGTGATTCTAATCCCCATTCCAGAGCGATGACACTGACCAATATACCGAACATCCTGTCGTACTACGTGAGTCGCTGAGCGAATATTGACGATATCATGGAATGCTCACAACTCGTATCAGTCCGGCTCGGTGAGCATACAAATCACTCACATTGTATTTAGCTTTGTTCCTGACGACTGGCAAGGTTGGCCTGAGAGGGAGTTTTTGCACATTTACTGGCTGGTAAGTGGTTGGTGTGATACGCACGGATTGATATTAAATATGACGTGTAGCATTTCTGTCACTCTCATCTGTCGGTTGATGCTTGACCTGCATCAGACTTTCGATGCTGGCATTTTCTCCATCCCTACTCAGGACGATAACCCAAACCTCGCCGTCCTTACCACCAGGATCGACGTAGAGTCCACGTTTTCTTCCCACAATTGATAGGCGGTATTGAATTCTGCTCCCGGATGCGAAGTGGCGGGGGTTCTTCCTTTAAGCGGAAGGCTGTTCTTTTAGTTGTTTTCTTAAGTGTGCTGGGCGGTGCTTAATGTATGTAGAAATTTCATTTATTTATTGCCATCTTTGGTGCCCTAGATATAGCTGATATTTATTGTACATGTGCTCGTCCTTGCGGTTTGCAGTCTTGTGCGAGCCCACCTAATCGCTGGGCTCCCAACATATGTTCACGATACTCAGTGTTAGCGCTCTAGCGGAAAATCTCATGGATAGGCTACGGAAGTAAAAAATGAAGTCGCAAGCAACTGTGGCTTGTGCATGGTCATGTAAGACTGTTACAGCATAGATGTATTGTAATTGAGCCTTTCACGATGGGCGAAGATGCTGACCATTACCGCAAGCGAAATCGACAATCAAAAATCAACACGAGGCACAGTTATGTAAGTTATTCATCGAGAGCAATGGGATTGCTTTCGAAATTTACCATTTCAGGTAATTTTCTACTTTGAGCACAAGGATTCATTGATCGTTGGGCTCCTTACCCATTTCTCTGATCCTAATTATACTCGACGCGCTGCAGATAAATTATGCGGAAGAAAGCAGAATGCAAATGTATATCCGATGTCAATGTTGAAAACCTCGCTTGATGCGTTTGCGCCGCACTTATATATCCTCGTGGGTCCAAACGTGCTTGGAAACGTGCCAATGGCAATTACTAAAAGAGTCAATTTTCCAGCATGAATTTCCTCGGCGCATTTTTTCTGGCTTCTTTTGTTGGTCCGCAGGCAATTGCTCTCTCGATTGCCTTCTTTCATCGTATGCAGCTCTCGGTATATATCTAGGGCCATGTTCGTCCTATCATCCCAACAAACCCGCCCCGCCGCGCCTTCTGACAGCCCCACGAAACCTACCTCTATCACTTGAAGAATCTTTCTCAACCACGAGCTTTAAAATGTCTACCTCTTCCAGAATATCTAGTGTCTTTGGCAACTGGCGCAAGACTTCCATATCCTCGGTTGACATTGATCTTGAGGCACAAACTGTGACTGGTGCACAGGCCTCCTTCACTCTTCCTACTGCCATCCAGGCAGCTCATTCTGCAGCTACCTCTACGCGTACACCTCAGCAGAATGACAATACCACAGACCCCATGGATGTCTTTTTCGGGGTCTCTCGCACGAGTGCGACTCGCGAGAGTCGCCACGACTCTTATGCCACTCCTGGTCGCATTCCCATGGCTTTGGATGGAGAAGCGCCTCCTCCATATGCAGATGCCATTGAGCCTCCAGCATACAGCTCCGCTCCTGCGGAACCTGTAACGCTTGCTATGTACCTATTCAAACGTGGATTTTGTGAGTATTGCATCTGCTCCGCACCCATTATATTTATCTAATCGAATCTCAGTCTTCCCACCTTTCTGGGTACTTGGAGCATTTATCCTGTTCTTGCCACTCGAGGCCCCTGCCGACTTTGAGCCAACGAAGTCTGAGGATGAGCGCCAGGAGTTGGTCCGGATCATGAGAGATGCTGAGGTCAAGTGGGCTAAGAAATCTGCTTGGGCACTCCTGATCTTCCTCGTTATGGTTGGCATTATGGTTGGTGCTATTATCGGTGTCCTGGGACCGTAAGCATTCGACACACGCCCACTTTTCCCCATATGACTATTTCATTCCCTCAAAGACCATTGCATGGATGATTTCATTTCCGTCTTCGTACTTTATTTCAACGTCCTGAGGGTGGCCTCAGGTCATAATCACCCGGTCTTTCCCTATATTCCTCAGAACTAAAGTTCTTTGTATCAGAATAACTAACTCCTCACGATATTCACACCCAAGAATAGGTCGGGCTGTATGACTAGATGTCGGTATTTATAACTATATCATGTATGATGAATACCGCGAATAAAAAAACATCGTTGTAACTTCGTGTATGTTATTTCGGCACATGTGCGGCAACTGATGAAAATTGTCGGAGAATAAATCATAAATTATTCGAGCGTGGATGTTGCGAAGTATTTTAAGCCTTGTTCGTTTCCTCAAATCACTCGCTCGTTTAAAATTCGCTGTGTCCTCTGTCTTTACACATTCCCTCCACACTAAAATTTTGATCATGTTCCGCCGTCTTGCCCTCACTTGCGCCGCTTTGCTCAGTGTTGTGTCTGCACAGTTGGTCGTCACGTCTCCCGGTGCCAATGACTGGTGGGGTGAGTACCCAGGATCCCAGACCTCCAGATGTCACAATGCTGATGACTTAATGTGCACCCTTCTTGGCTTTCGTCGGTCAATTCTGTAATTCTCTGTTCGTAGTCGCGTCGTCGGTGAACACACTCGCGTGGTCGTGCACGAGTTCTCCGTATCTAAACTTCACTATTCTGTGCGCACGGTCTCCTTTGATGCGCGTGAGAGCCCGCTCAACTGACACATTTTTGTAGTCTCGCCAACTCGAACCTCTCAATTCTCCCTGCACCCCTTGCCATCGTCGCCGTCCAACAAAACTTTGACTGTTCCGAATCCATCACTCAGCAGCAATCCGCGCAGCCCGCTGGCTCCGGCTACGTTATTCAGCTTGCCAGCACTCTGAACGAGACTGACGTGCGTGAACATTTCTCAGGCTTGTTGACAAATCGTGTTCAATGTTTGTTTATATTACAGATCTATGCCGAAAGCCAGCCTTTCGAAATCAAGGCTCTCGGCTCGTCTTATCCCACCACCACCAGCAGCGCAGGCAGTACTCCTACCGGGAGTGCTTCCGCTGGGGCTGCACAAGCCACCAAAACTGGCGGTGCCCTCGCGGAATATGTTCCTGTAGGCATGAGCATGGTCGCCGCTCTTGCTCTTAGCTTGGTCGTTGCCTAATTCATTTTTGGACTTGGACTCCGATACATATATCCCTTTGTTTATTATCTTTTCTTCTTCAGGACCCTCCACTTCATGGAACATTTAACTGCCTTGGGAATGTCAGTTTTTTTTACAGCTTTATGGCCTAATGTGCGGTGTGATGATTTTGGACGTTGTGGTTTAACGCACTGTTGTTTTGCTACTACTTGGATGGCGTTATGAACTTGATTCAGGTTGTGTAGCCTGATCGTGCAGTTGTTGGGCTCATGGTCCTTGAAGATGTGGCAAATTGATCATGACATGTTTTGAGTTATGACCGTGTTAGGACCACTAGTACTGGTCTGATTATCAACTGCCGCTCATTCTTTCGTGCGGACCAAGACCACCGATACCCGGAGGTGTGAAGCCAGACTACTGCCTGCAGCTAATCCCAGACTCCCACGACGTTAGTGGAGGAGGTAGTTTGAAGCTTGTTGGTTGTTACATATCCGAAAAAGGAGGTTATCTTGGACCTGGCGTATCATGGTGGTTAAGAGTTTACCAATTGCAAACAGCCGCGAAACTTAACGACCGGCACACCACCGCACGGATGAACACGTATGGATAATCCAATTAGCCAACAATTCAACATGTACGTTTGGTCTATCTATATACAATCCTAGGGCAAAGGTAACACTAAACGAGATGTTTCAAATATACATTTATCGAGTACTGGAACGCATACCACGCTGCATTCGAAAAAGGACAGAATAGTTTTTAACTTCCAACGAGAGTCTCCCGCCACTTTGAATCCATAAATAGAATTCAATACCAGCCTACGGATCGTGGGAGGAATCCGCGAACTCTACGTCGATCTCAGTGGTAAGGACATGGGAGCTGGTCTCAGCAGGGGTGGAAAAAATGCCAGTGTCAACACATCCGTGCAGGTTGAGCATTAGGCGAGAGATGAGAGTGACAGACATGCTGAGGGTCATAATTAGGGTCGTTCTGTGTCTATCCCATCAACCACTCACCATGCAGTAAACGCGTTCAGGCTGCCTGTGGCGATAGTCTTGCAAATTGTCAGAAAATAGTCAACCTGGTGAAAACATGCGGATGTGTGCTCACTGAACCACACTAAATTATGGTGAGTGTGCGATTGAATCAATATTTTATTTGTTGACTTACGAAGTACGTCAGAGTGTTGGGTAAATTGACCAATGCCATCCCTCTAAGAGAAAGCGGATCAGCTTCACTCGCATAGTTTCACTAGTACTCTCACGCGAAGTACATCACACCTGTGCTCGGTTGGATCAGTGTTTACCATACCGGTGCGACGAAAATACCATCTTCGAATATGACATCAATGATATCTCTCCTAGATGCTAGGTAGAACCGCGGCGATCCCCTAGCTTTCCAAGTCCCAAAGACCGTGAGGACAAATACGAGTAATTCGTAGATAAACATTGCCACCCATGTCGTCCCATGATCTGCGATTGGACAATTCCGTAGTGCCATCAATTTACACCCAGATATGACTTAGAATGCACTGACGGAAAGATCTGGCAGGACTTTTGAGTGGGCAAGTGGAATAATGAAGGGAATGACATACGTTGCTCTTGTGTATATTTCATGGCAGTGACCGTTGTCGATCGCACTGTTTGTTAAATTAGGTCCAAAAGCTCCCACCTAAAAGTTCAGCAGACTTGAAGTCTAAAATCTTTCGTGAACACGTACCGCCGATGCTGCTATAAGAACAACGCCCATGATTAGCATCCATTTAAGCAGGCGCCTGCTGCAGCCGTAGAGAGCATAAGTACGAAGAGTCAATGTGACTGAGAATCTAAAACTTCAGTGTCTTTCTCGTGACACACTTCCAACTCACGGCAAATGAAGACTTGTTGGAAAAGACGCAACATATGTACGATCAACAGATATCTTGAACAGCTAAGTCTTTGTTGAGTAAACTAGTAGATATTCAAGAAGCAAAGTGGAAACCTCTGCAGAGATAAAGTGAGCCTGCCAGTCGAATACATGCACAAGATTGTAGAACCTTAGTTGAAACGGGTAGGAAATTGGCCATTAAGTCAAGAATATTGACGAGCAAGGCGAAATAGCGATTGATGAGAAATAACACTGCAGACTTTGCTTTTGGACGATGCCAGATAAACATGATTTCTTCTGGGAGGGTTGCCATGTGATCGTATAGCAGGATACCTGAAATTTTCAGTTATCGTCTTGAGAATCAAAATGAAAAGTCGCAGTACTGATTGCCACGAAAAGGGTGTACAAGTGCACTGACCTGGAAAATTGTAGTAATGTCAGTGCGCGATCAGCATACATAGTAAATCGATACGTTTATTACTCACACCTGCTGCGCTCCCAAGTCAGTAGTATACATTAGGAAGACAATATCATAGGAGGAAGGGGTGTTGAGACTCGATATCGACTGGAAAAGATTGACATTGGTATTATAAGGCCTGGTTGATTCAGGCCTGAATTGACCCATTGTCAATGCGACTTAACCTTACGGCCGTCCTTCCGTAAATGACTTACGTGGACACTAAACCTGGACTTTCCTGATTTGGCCACTACCGCGCACGTTCCACACTGTCGCATAATACTTATCCTGATCCTGATCCTCGCTGTATAGAGTCCCAGTCAACTGCCCAAACCCTCGAATAACCTTCCGATAGAGTAATATCCATACAGCGAGGATTAAGGCAAGGATACTCTGTGACAAGGTGTAGAACTTATGCGTTAGTGGTCAAATCAGGAAAAGGTTGAGTTCTTAGCCAGTGATCAGTAATTGACATGTTCAGGGACTCGGCCCTGTTGGGAGCCAATCTACTTCGGAATGGAAACAGGTCGTCACTATACACACTAAATGAGTCGTTTCTACATAGATATCGAGCCCGCATACCATGCTGCGTTCAAGAAAAAGGCCAAAGAACCGTTTTCAACTTCCAACGACACTTCACATCCATAAACCATAAACAGAATCCAGTACCAGCCTACCAATGGTCCGAGGAAACCGCAAACTCTACGTCGGCCCTGGTGGTAAGGACATCGGGGCTGGTCTCGGCAGGGGTAGAAAAAATGCCAGTGTCGACACATCCGTGCAGGTTGAGCATCAGGCGAGAGATGAGAGTGACAGACATGCTGAGGGTCATAATTGGGGTCGTTCTGTGTTTATCCCATCAACTACTCACCAAGTAGTGAATGCACCCAGGCTGCCTCTGATGATTTCCTTGCAAATCGTCAGGAAATAGTCAACCCGGTGAAAACATGCGGATGTGTGCTCACTGGACCACACTAAATTATGGTGAGTGTGCGATTGAATCGATATTTTATTTGTTGACTTACGAAGTACGTCAGAATGTTGGGTAAATTGACTAATGTCATCCCTCTAAGAGGAAGCGAATCAGCTTCACTCGCACAGTTTCGCTAGCATTCTCACGCGAAGTACATCACACCTGTGCTCGGTTGGATCAGTGTTTACCATACCGGTGCGACGAAAAATACCATCTTGGAATATGACATCAAGGATATCTCTCCTGGATATTAGGGAAAACCGCAATCCTCTAGTATTCCAGGCCCTGAAGACTGTAAGGACAAAGATGAGTAATTCGTAGATAAACATCGCTACCCATGCCATCCCATGACCTGCGATTGGATAATTCCGTAGTACGATCAATATACATCCAGATATGACTTAGAATGCACTGACGGACAGTTCTGGCAGGACTTTTGAGCAGGCATGTGGAATGACGAAGGGAATGACATACGTTTCTGTCGTGTATATTTCATGGCAGTCGCCGGCGTCGACCGCAGCGTCTGAGTCATCTCCAAAAGTTCCCGCCTACAACTTGAAGTTCAGCAGACTCTCAAGTCCAAAATTCTTCGTGAACACGTACCAACGCTCCTGCCAGAAGAACAAGAGATATGATCCCCATCCATATGAGCAGGCGCCTGCTGCGGCCGTAGAGAGCATAAGTGCGAAGAGCCAGTGTGACTGGAAATTTGAAACATTCAGCGTGTCTTTCTCGCGATACACTTCTAACTCACGGCAAATGAAAATTTGCTGGGAAAAACGTAACACGTCTATGACTAGCCGGTATTTCGAACAGCTAAGTCTTTGTTGAGCAAAATAATAGACATTCAAGAAAGCAAAGTTGAAACCTCTGCGAAGAGAAAGTGAGCCTGCCAATCGAATACACGCACAACATTGATGTAGCACCTCAGGTGAAACGGGTAGGAAATTGCCAATTAGGTCAAGGATATTTCCGAGCACGGCGACATAGCGATTGACGAGAAATAACACTGCGGACAATGCTTTCGGACGACACCAGATAAACATGATTTCTTCTGGGAGGGTTACCATGTGGTCGTATAGCAGGAGACCTAAAGTATTCAGTTATCATCTTGAGAATCAGAATGAAAAATCGCAGTACTGATTGCTGCGAAAAGGATGTACAGGTACACCGACCTGGCAAATTGGAATGTTAGTTCGCGATAAGCATACATAGTAAACCAATGGGTTTATCACTTACACCTGCAGCGCTTCCAAGTCAGTGATATACATCAGAAAGACGATATCACAAGAGGAAGGGGTGTTGAAACTTGAGATTGACGGGAATGTTATACTACACAGCCCGCCTCCTCCTCCACAGTGATCAACCATCCATCAGTAATCCATTGTACCCAGCAAGGGCGATCACACTCGGTAAACTGAGCGGCAATGGACGGAGAGGGCGATGTTCCAGGATACTAGTCCATTTACGGCCCATGGCGGTCCGAGGCCAAGGGGACAAAATCGACCATTTCGGTGAAACGGGGCCTTGACTAGGACACGCAGTGCAGCACTAGCACAAATCAGTACACTGGTCGGCGGTCCAGAATTTGGAATCGGATAGTGGCAACCGCCTTGTTCAGCTACGTCTACCAGATGTATCTTGCACGTTCTGTTGAGAATAGTCACAAGTTCTTATACCCTAGGATAGAAAGATATAGATTCATTCTGGGGAAGCGAACATATCCGACGGTCATATTTTTCGGTAAGTTCCGCTCGATATAACTCCGCTAGTTGCAGCGTGCACAGGTCTACTGATTGATATGCCTCGAACCTCAATGCATTCACCGCGTTAGGTGCCAATCGGCAAGATATCCATGGTAATCAGAATGAACTCTTCTGCATATCGTCTGTAAAATTACAACACGCTAACTAAAAGCGAAGAAATTTCGCAACCAGGAACAGGATCCAATCAGCCAGAATCAGCTTGAAAATCGTGAGAAGAGAATTCGACATCGAGTCTGGTGGTAAAGACATTGGGGCTGGAGCCATCGTTCCGGATGGCGGTGGATAAAATCCCGTCATCCGCAGATTTGTGCAGGTGAAGCACCAGTCGAGAGACGAGAGTGACGGACATGCTAGGTATCTTATTCAAAATCGATTCCTGTTTATCGCATCAATCACTCACCAACCAGTAAATGTGGCTAGATTCCCTCTGGTGATATCCTTGTCAGTTGTCAGGAAGTAGCCAACCCGATTGTAAGATGCAGTGCGTGCTCACTGAACCACACTAATTCACATAGTGAGTGTGCGACTCAATTGATATATTATCTGTTGACTTACGTAGTATGTCAGGATGTTAGGTAGATTAATCAATGTCATCGCTCTAAATCAACGCAGATCAGTTTCACTCGAATCACAGTTTCACTATCAATCTTACGCGAAATACATTGCACCTGCATTTGCTTGTTTCAGAATTTACACTACAGGTGAAACGAAAGAAATACCATCTCGAAATATGATATCAATGATATTTCTGCTGGATGGAATCAACCGCGGAGATCCCCTAGTCTTGCAAGTCCTGAAGACTGTAAGGACAAATATAAGTAATTCGAAGACAAAAACTGCAATCCAAGCCAGTCCATAACCTGCAAGTGGATAAGGTAGTAGCATCATCAACTTGCATGCAACGTGGCTGAGAATTCACTGACGCATGGCTCTGTCATGACTTTTGAGCAGGCACGCATACCGATGAAGGGAATGACATACATCTTTGCTGTGAATGTGTTATGACAATCACTTCCTTGGATGTAAATCGCAGTATTTGAATTATTTCCAAAAGAACCCGCCTAAAAAGGTCAGCAGAATCTGGAGTGCAAAAGGATATGCGAACACGTACTGATGCTCCTCCCATAAGAGCAAGGCCGATAATTACTATGTAACCGAGCAGGCGCCTGCTACGACCGTACAGTGCGTAAATCCGCAGAGTCAATATGACTGAAATCTTTTAGGGCATGTATTGTTCGCGATCAACTTTTGACTCACCGCAAACAATGATTTGTTGGAGATAAAGGAACAGCTCTCTGACTAGCATATACCTCGAACAGCTAAAACTTTGGTAAGAACAACAATATATATTCAAAGAAGGGTTGAAACCTCTGCAAAAATAGATAAATCGTGAGCCTGCCATCTGGGTAGATGCATAACAGAATTCTCGAACCTCATCCGAAACTGCGGGCAGGAAATCGATAAACAAGCCAAAGATATTGCCCACCAGGGCAACATAGCGATTGGCGAGAAACAACGTTGGAGACAGTAATTTTGGACGACGCCAAATAAACGCGAGTTCTTCTGGGAGGGTCACTATATGATCGTACATCAGAATGCCTATGATATTTGTTATCGTCCTGAGAACAAAGATGGAAAGCCCCGGTACTGTTTGCCACGAGAACGGCGTTCAAGTGAAATAACCTGGTAAATTGTAGTGTCAAGATGAAGATATTTGTGCGTGTATGACTCACAACTGCTGTTTTTCAGTGATATCCATTACAACGAGACGATGATGCAATATAAAAGGTGGGTGTTGAGAATGCCTGCCGCACGCAGGCTATTGCAACATTATTATATACACATCATCAGGGCCGCAGGAATCGATACGGTGGACTTACAAAGCTAGTCCCAGTGCCAGTGGTAACGTTTCGATTTCTTGCTGAAACATCAAAATCACGTTGTCAGCTTCAATTGTTGATTATAGTCCCGTCTACGTGACTGTCTCAGCACAGCGCAAATACATGCGATGTTTTCTATTCTATGAAATTTTTTTTTTTTTGGAATCCTCTTTATTGTCCGGTGGGGCGGAGCCCCATCATGTGGACAGTACGTATTATTCTATGATAAGGCTGAACGCCATGCAGTCCCATCTCTTTCATAACACATCAAGCACTGGACCACGGTGCGCAATGCAAACAACACAATGTATATACGGCCACAAAAATACTCGAAACTGCATGCAGAGATGAAGGCTGCCTTCAAGTTGTGCGGCAGGTGTGTAAAAATCGAACTTATCAGATTACTATTTACATCAACGCTACCATCAAAGTTGCCATCGACGCCACGGTGTATCAACGTTCGTTTGATATTTATTGTATCTAGGACTATCCCTTGCGCATTTTTTCTCATTGGTCTGGAAGATCATCGATGATCAATGATCGCTGGGCATATGTGATAGCATGTGTGCGACGCCAGTATCAAGGGGGAATATCATGATGGGAAAGTTAAAAATACGACTTTGTTACAACAATGGGTCTCCTCGACGACGTCCATCGTCCCAAGGGCCAAGAGACTCAGTTTACAATATCATGGCGCTTGATCCGTTCAACTATGTTACACAGCATCCTGATACGCAGATCTCGGTAATGGTACGTACTATGTGTTTATATTACAGTCGATCATGGGTTTTTTGAAGCTTTTTGTATATAGGTTACACAACTGCAGCACAACTCTGAGGGCTCCAGATACTTTATTTTTCCCACAGACATACACTTGAGTTGAAACTGTCACGCGGGTCGCCCTAAGTGTGTATTCAGATCAAGCGGCATACGATATGTCCTATGGTCAGTATATGGTCTTGCCGCTTGCGGTCGCCACGCACCAGTACGTTTCACGCATACATGAATCTATGAATCTTTCAAATTTGAACATTGAACGTCCGAACTTCGTTAATAGCTAGAATGATTGTTTGCGACTTTACTTTTACTTCTGTAGGCTACTACGGGATATCCCACCTCGAGGGCGCTATCCAGCCTACATGAATTTACTGTGGGGGCCTGACGATATTGACCTATGCAGGACGATAGACTAGAAGCCCAAAGCAATTTGAGAACTTGAGGGGCACTGTGATACGTGTTAGTCTGCCTACTGGAGGCTAAACTAACAGTGATTCATATATCACCGCGTATGGCATACCATAGACAACACTAATATAGCTATTAGTACTATACGTGCGATCAGGTCGATGAGGAACATAGACATATCTGCTGTATCTCAAAAAATACTAAGAGTGCGTAGGTACAAAACTATTCGTACTCGCGCATAATGGTTATCAAAATATACTTATCCGGGAACATCAAACGAAAACGAAAGAAACAATCTTGTACGTTACATCATGCTAAAGGGTACTATGATCGTCACAATGGAAAACAACATGCACCGGAAACTGTCACTGGACGAGAACGACGAGCTAGTGCGTACCTGACCCGACTTTCACCTTCTCCACTATCCCACTATTGTCTGGCGTGTACTCGAAATTCTCTGGGCTGCCGTTGAATGAGCCGAGGAAAGGAGTAGCCGGACTGAGAGTAGATGAGGTGCGAGACGAGTAAGTTAGCGCCGGAGAAACGAGAGCAGGAGACCTCATGTCATTTTCGGATGCTAGTTGTTGGGCTAAAGAGGGCGACTTCTGCGCAGGAACGTATGCTTTTGAGGACACAGAAGTAGACTTGTGGCGATGGTCCTGTTGATCATCTGACCGGGGCTGGGATGTTTGGGGCGAGTGAAGATAGTTCTGCGGACCACTGTCGGGTTTATCGTTGGTACTGGACATAGCGATGGTGCTGTTTAGGTTATTGGAGCGGCTGTCCGTGTGCTGATAACTGTGCTGAGATGAATTCGATGCGAGAGGGGAACGAGGGAGAGTAGCGACTTGTGCTTGCTGCCGCAGAGAAAGGTGTGAACGCGAAGAGAACTGAGAACGATGGTGCGACTGCAAAGGAGAACACTTGGAATCAAGATGTTGAGGTGGCGCAACAATTTCGATAGCACGACTAGGCGGTTTCGTGATCCTGACATTGCCAGTGTCACTACGGAAATGCAGCTCATCCTGATAATGGGTGCGGAGATGGTCATAATGTGACCTGGACTCCAGCTGATGTTGGCCAAGAGCATGGAAGTCGTCTTCGGAGATTGGCGGTAGAGCGTCGCCCAAAAACTTCGGCCGGTTCGCCCCACCCAGGACTCGACCAGTGAGCGGATAAGCGGAAATCTGCTCCGGGGCGTGGAATACTTGCGCGTTCGCATTGAGTTTGCTTGCAGATTCTAATCGTCCAGATGAAGAGGCACGCCGAGGGAGAGTGAGATCGTGTGGGTGCACAAGTTGCTGTTGGGTCTGCAGCTGTTGGTACCGTTGTTCACGTATCCTCGCGTGAGCCTGGAGGATGAGCTCCTCTGCGGGAGTGAAGCCGTTCCTCGCTTGTATCTGGCTACGAGGCTGCTGTGCAGATGGCTGGGCGCTAGCCGTGTACAGCGTTGCATTTGCGAGGGCTTGAAGATGGGCGCGATGGGCATCATGTTCTTGGTCAAGTGTCGACCCTGTGTAAGCGTGTGTCAAATTCAGGTTGTGTTGCAGTGAATTCAGAAGGTCATCAGTGTAGGGATTCGACTGAAGGTCCTGGTACCTAGTCGACGGGGAACTGTCGTACGGATAACCAAGATGCCCTGGCAGAGAGGTAGATATGGGAATGTTCCCTGCTGACACGGAGGGGGAATTCAGATTCGGATAGGAGTGATGAATACTTGATAGAGAAATCTCGTCGCGAGGCTGACCAATGATGGGGATGTCACGGACACTATTTACGTGGGTCTTGCGAGCGTGAGCTTGGAGCTCTTGGCCACGAAGGTTGAGAAGGGCAGCTTGAGCGATTGTCAAACGGGCTGGAGACTGGTCCCCATTCTTGGATACTCTCTCTGATCGCTAACGCAAGATACATGAATCAGCTCGAAGTAAAACACGTCTCGATCAGCGGACCAACCCTTAGCTCCCGTTGTTCAGCACTATCAGCAAACCGGACGGAAATCCTGCATCCAGGGTCATTCCATCCACGGACCATTCGACCATGCAGGCGTTCGATGGTATCCTCTGCAGCTGCACGATTCTCAAGTCTATACTAGGTGGATCAATTACAGAATTTCAATTTCGAGAACAAACTAACCGAACGAAGGCGATTATCCGAGGGGGTTCACTGAGCTTCGTTTTAAAGAAACGGCTGCTCTTGATGGTGTAAGGGTGCACCAAAGCAGTAAGGCTCTGTGTTCGCATATAAATAACGTTGTATATGTGGCCACCAGCTTCACATACCTCTTCATCAATCGAGAGCGGAAGTCTGAAAAGAATTATTCAGTACCAAACCGAGCTTTTATCAAAGCGATCTTACCCCTCGATGTATAGGTTGGTGGATAACCCATCCTTCAGTTTTTCCATCCGCGCTTTGAAAGAATCTTCATCGTGCTCTATTTGAGAGGGGCTTTGCTGAGCGTACACTGTACCAGGTATGCGATGGATTTGCTGTATGGGGAATTTTTAAGAATGCGGGTGCATACAAGAAGAACAATGTTGACCTTTGAGAACGACGGATGTAGATTGCGATATTTACGAAGACCTTCGATACATTTTTCTGCTGAATCGACGTCGCTGAACCTTAGCAAGAATGTGAGGTAGACAATCGCACAAAAATACATGTCCACCTACAAAACGAAGCCATACCCTCTGTTTACCAGAACGTGAGCTTTGGCATTTCGTGCAGTGGCAGAACAGGACATACGTTGGTTTTTCGCTCACATGCCTAGTGAACGACCTCACACTCTTCACCTCACCAAATGGGCGAGTGAGAGCAAAGAGCTCCTGCTCCGGAAAATGAGGAGGCAGTCCATTGATATACACATTTGGGGTACGGTGTGATGCGCGAGATGCACTGGGAAGGCGCTGGGAAGGCGTATCGGGACTCAACGACAACTGTGAGTCGCTTGAGTCAGGAAACATGTGGTCATACGAAAATTGCAAGCCTGTAGGATAAGAGAGGCTGTACGAGGCTGCAATCCGAGTAAGTCGGGGGGAATCACAACTGATAAAATAAAACCTCACGAGAATTGGATGAAACTGCAGTAGAAAGACTATAAGACGATGCCGTACCATTTTCCTGTAGATTGAGGGACGGATTATTTGGTCTGGTGACAACATGGTTCGTAGACATAGAGATAGTATTAGAATGCGAAGAACTGCTGGGCTTGGGGCTGCCAATGTTATATTTTTGGGACGGGGAGAGAGAAAGGTTGGGCTGAGATGAAGAAAATGATGTACTACTACTAAGGATATTATTGGGTGGCGACGAATCTGAATCCGGCGGTGTGGGTGGCGCTTGACGAGAAGAGATCGGAGTGTTCGGTACAGTGTCACAAGTAGTACCGGCTGAGGCGCTATGTTCAAGATGCTGAAACTGCTTGTTATCGCAGGTAGGAGAAGCTGGGAAAGCCAGAACGGCAGATTGCGGTGGCGAAGAGCGGGAAAGGCTCATACTGGAGGATCAGGGCAAGTGAATTCGCGGGAGAGAAAGGAAGCAAGCGAAAGGCAAGCTTTTAGGTAAGGTGAACGCCGGTGGACTGTAACGATTGCAATACGAATAGTATGAAGAAATTGGTTGAAAATCGTTAAGAGTAGCGGTGTGAAGATGGGGGGAAGGAAGAAACAAAGAGAAAAAATGGAAAAAATGAACTTGCGAGGTTTATATTCAATTTTCAACATATGACGCACGGGACTTCGAGGTTGGAATACTGTAAACCCAATAAAATGTGATGAAAGAAGCCTGGCTTTCACCATCTAATGTCATTGCATACCCCATTTTAGGTCGGTCGCTGCCCAGATTTGGCAAGTACTCAAGTTCGTTTTGGAGCGGCGCAAATAGGATATGCACGTCGAGGGCATTCCATGTTCCAAAGGTGATCTCGTTCGCAACTTCTTGGGTCCACTATTCCTTCTGTTCCAGCGCGATATTGACAGAGAATTAAGCTTTAAGAAGCATAGGCGAAGACCAGAGAAAATCATTGCGCAAACCTGACTGACGATCCAGAATTCATTGGTCCCAGAAGATGCCAATCGACAGAGACCAGACAACAGGCAACCAGTACTTCCGATAACACACGTGCAACTGGCCCAGCATCTATTCGTGTTCGATGCTGCTTGGAAACAGACGACTATAAGTGCTTCATCGAGTGTCAAAAAGACCAAACCAAGCGTAGCGACTGGTAAGGGCGCTGACAGAAGCAGGTCCTGCGAATCCTATCTGATGACAACGAAGACGACGAATTGCGCAAAACCTCCTTGAACCTGGTTCAGCCTGACCGTGCTATGGCAATGTTTGAGCAATATTATTGTCAAAGCACCATGACTGACTGCAGGAAAACTGTGACAGTTCGCAAATCTTTTGGTGGCAGTGTTGACTCGGAAGAACTTGAGGAGAGAGGCAGGGTGGCTGTGTCATCTGCAAAACGGATGCTTCGCGCTACTAACTTATTCGGTTCGATCGAGAACTCTTTGACATTGCATATCGCGGTCCACCGAAGTGGCCAGTACATGAACTCGTAGTTTCATGGTCACTGCCAGTGGGTAAGGTAGCAAGCCCTTGACCATTTCACTTGGTATGTCTGTCCACGTACTTTACTCGGACAATTCATATTTCACTGAAGTGTTTGTACAGACAATGATATCATATGGTCCTCCGCGTCAGACACTTGCTGCATCTCAATGTCAAGTTTGACATTTGTTTCAAAGCTTGTAACTTGAGCAGATTTGTTTGACGCTAGTCTGTCCTATTACTACTAGGCAGACGTTATCGAAGGAAGCCATTCGTTCAAGTTCCTTCGTATCTTGAACGTTCTGACTTGTTCGGACCGATCTTCTACGTTCAAGAAGACTCTCAAAGTTTGATGGGTAGTAAACGTTGACCAGCTTCCTCACATCTATACCTTCTTGGTGAGTCTGGATATTCATTCGATAATCTCAGTTTCTTCTCCCCAGTTTTTTGTTGAAAAATGGTGGGTGATTTGGGAAGTGGTACTCTCTTTCTCCGAATATTGATACTTATGATATCTGCGTCTCTCTGCATTGAAAATGGGCATGATCCACCCATCATGCCTTGTCAAATTCGTGAGTAGTTTTGCACCTTGTTACAGGAGCAGGCAAGATAATTCCTTTCAGGTTCTGCCAGCGCCGACTTTCGCTTGCATTGATACCACCGATCCGGGACAGCGGGAAAAATCAGCACTGCATAAGCGATGTCATTCTACATCCATGATCTGTGTTTATAGCCACTGATTAGCGCAGCTTGTGTACGGCGTCGTGCTCAATTGGCAGCTAGTTTGCCCCAGTAGTACCAGTAAGCTCATAATCATATTCGCATCGTGGGATGCAACGACCCCTAACACCTACTTTGCGAGTTTTACCATGTCCCACGTGTATATACTTGGGATCTCCGACTTCGCTTCTTTAGGGGCCTGCGTACGTGAGTATCACTTCAATCTCAAAGTTCGACCTAAATTGTATTCGCCGTGAATGTCACGGATATCATCGCTCTCTCGGAGTCTCTCCAAGTCGGTCACCTTGTTTATCATATATCATATCTCTTCATCCCAACAATTGCGCAGCTTGAGCGTTCTGGTATTTTATGCAATCACCTGGACCCCGACGGAGCTCACACGAATTGTCTTCTATCATCTTCTCGGTTCCGGTGACACGCCTCTTATCTGCACCGCATGGGGTTGGCGTAAGTGAGTAGTCCCGCCAAAATCATCGAGTGTTGTCCGGCGTTCACGGACGCAGGGTACTAAGTCGGCGAACGGTATCCGCGGAGACACCTCGCTCGAAGTTCGTTAACAACTTCAAGTTGAGGTTGACGACCTTCAAGTACCTGCACGCGTTGATGTAGGAAAGTCACAGGATCATTGAAAACAGCTCAAAAATAGCTGTAGCACCAATGTCAGGTATTTAGCACCTGTATACTAGTCTTGAATACCGCGGCCTCCGAAATGAGCTCATTGTGCCATTGCGAAGGCTTCCTTGATTGGAGGGGTTCGTTCAGGAGTAAGGCCTTGAAGGTTTAGTAGGTATTTAAGTGGCTAGACTATCTTCAGCTTCTGTGTGACAGTCCGGTTCCTAGTTCCTCATATCATGTATGTAACAGATGGGCTTCACGGCGAGAACTCGCCTGAAGCTTAAGGTCGTGTAACGGCCCCTCTGTAATGTTTACAAGTGCCGGCGAGTTTTCTGGTAAGCCTATTTGGCAATTGGACTTATGCGCACCTTGAATTACTCGTTCCTCGAACGATATCAGGAACTGGACCAGTACTACTTAGTATGTATAATCTATATGTAGTTCTGACAGTTGTAGCTCAGGTTACAAGTTAGAAAGTACAGCCCACACATGATTCATGACCTCGGATCCGAGGACCTCGTTTGACCCAATGACTCTGATGCTGAACGTTCGAACAGTGAGTGGAGTTGATGCATATGGCTTAGCCTGGATGATGACATGCACTAGGTCTAGTAGATCTACGATGTGGAGTAAGTAGTAATTGCTGATCATCGATGCATCATCGGATGTCTTTGACGATAATCAAGCTGTGGTACGTCCGACGTGTGATAAGATGACAGTAGTGGTGTTGACGTGGCTATGCCACGACCGCTCGACACAAATAATGTACAGTAACAGTTACAGTAGATAACTCATAACAGCATGTCAGCACCCATCGCAGAAACTGCGATCACAACACGCGACTTGTGTTAGGACACATCCATATCCTGATCCTCTGACGAGCGTCCTGCCTTGTGCGTCATTTGCGGTGACGACAGTGGGGTATCTTCGATATCACTCCACGCCGAGAAGTCATCGATGCTAACACCCAGATCCGACAATTCTTGCCAGTTTGCATATTCTGCGGCGTAAGCATCAATTTCCTCTTGCTCGAGGTCCTCCGGCGTCACACTATAACTGTCAGGGGGCATTTCTAGAGCACATCGAAGGTAAGCTTATTGATGCCATTCAGAATAGGAGAAACTGACCTTGCAATTCGCTTTCCCACCGGTTTGCATCCTCCATGTCTGGGTCAAAGGAAGATCCGACATCAAAAGAATACGAAAGACGATAGGAATGTTTTTGCTTATGTGCAGTATTGGCAATGATTCTCCGAAAGAGCTGCCAGCGTCCAATTATGAGCGTCAGTAGACCCCTGTCAGGAAAGTCACACACCTCATCTTGCATAACAAATTCATCGTCCTCATCCTCATCGCAGTCCATCTCAGCATCAAAAAACACGTCACTGCTGCTACTTGTCCTTTGCTTTTGTACTTTATCATGTCGTTGTTTCTGGGCGCGCTCAAGACATCGGGCTTTAAAACGATCACGTAAAAATGTTTTTTGAGGGTTTTCTGGCGTTTGACTACCAGTTTGTGGGCATGGGAGCTGGGTTGCCGCGCGTCTGGATGAACTAGTTACCCGAGCTTTGTATTGGGCTTGTCGTCTTGCTTGTGCGGCAGCTACCGGCGATGATTTCGGAGAAGCCAGGGGTGACGAAGTAAGTGGCTGGTGACTCCTTGCAGAATAATAAGATGAACGCCCAGGAGTAGAGGGGGTCTGGAAAATGGGACTCGAACTTTGCATGCTTAGCATTTCGTTGGCTGTTCAGTTGCCGTGGTGAATGATGAGCGTGACAGTCAAGAGTGGCGCGTTTGTTGTGTCTTGTTGACGTGTTTAAACAGTGCCTGGGTTCAAGCATTCAAATTCATGACATGACAACACTGACCACCGCCCCGACTCCCAGAAGCCGGCATTTCAAGTCATTGAAACAGACGGTTGATGTGACCATGACCGCCGACAAGGTCACATGTTGGTGGATGGAACGGTATTGAGGTTGTATCATTTTGCCTACCACCCAAGATCAAATCTAATATCGTACAGTCCTTCGGCGTGAAAATGGTAAGCTGCAGCTTCTCATCTATGAGCAACGTGGCGGTTACACGTTTACTCAATGTTAATTACATTTAGGAATCTTACACGGGCACTAAGTCAATGGTTTCGGAGGTGGCCGCTGGGAGCCACCAAGACGATCATTAATTTGGCCATGAACATGAACACGGTGTATCGGGATTATAGCTTCTATGCTGCTTGACTTGTCAGTTTGCCAGGTGTGCACCCAATCGAAATACAAATGACATCGACATACAACCCAGGGAAATATTAATGATCAAACTCATGTGCAGCATGCGACGTGGCGACCACTCGCGGACTAAACGCTGGGGAACTACGAATGCACGGAAGTGCACGTTCCGCACCATGACAGCGACGTTGCGACTTGCGCCTTTACTTTTCATTCTTGTCGCAGATCAGTGATTGAGTCAAACTGCAGGCACCTCATCGCGGCTGTGCCACGTCTTGCAGATCACTGTAAGTGCCTCGGTGACTCGCAGATAGTATAACCTCTTGCAACAATGATCGCATTTGCGTTAGCACTTGATCTTCTGAACGTACTCGTTGCTGGTACCGAGATGTTTATTCGGTTGACTAACATACACTAACATTTTGCTCTTTAGTATGTGAACTTTTCTGAAATGACATCCCGAAGAAAATGACACTCGTTTCGGTATTTTCAGAAAGTTGGCTAGAACGATAACACTTGGTGCCATTGAGGCTAGCTGTGCGCCTTTGAAAGGGAAGTTTTATGTACAACCTCTGCCGGTAGCAATATGGCAAATGGTTGTTCCGCACTCCGATCTTTGTCGATACGACAAAACATTTCCGAGGGTTCGCATCGAAGCTAAACCAGCACCCGGGGTCCTGCATCTATTCCAAGCGCGGGTCAGAACCTGTGGCGTTGCCGAGGGACGTGCATCTACTAGTAGTGTTCAAAAATGATACGAGGCACAACATTTAGGACCTAGTCTTGGCTCTTTTTGGGGGCTTCGACATGGTGTTGAATCCGATCACCGGTCTACCTGATTCGGACTGGGCATTTTTTGCCAGTCACGCTGATTGCAACGAAACAGAACGAAACGCGTCGTCCCAAGACGTGCCGTGACCAGAAATGCCAGCGAGCGCCCTGTACTCTCTTGTATTTCATCACTCTCACGATTTCTCCGCAGGTAAATCCAGCTGCTAGGCTGGAGGGTCTTCTAAATTTTGCTCCGTTCTGGAAGATACAGTTCCACGTCTTCTTTGGGCTTGCCTGTCAGAGGACGTCTAAAATATAACAGGTGTGATCAAATCTCCAATATATTTGACTGAGTGTATTTTGATATCTCCGTTTTTTTTTTTCAATTATGGCACCCTGAGATCTGGTATCGTACCTTCGGGTCGCAAGCAGCCCCAAATCATGGCTAGTTCATCACTTACTTAGGACCTACGAGAGGTACCGAAAGCTTTTAATGAGGCAGAGTCTTGTGCGCTCATGATCGGTTTTGTGCCCCAATCTCTGACTTCTTGAATATGTTCTTCCAGTCCCAACATCGACGTGACTGGTATGCATCCAGTTGTTCCCTGTGTTCAAAATTTTACTTATGAATCCCTCAGCGCCGCCAAACAAGAGGAACGACGGAAGACATTGGATGGGTTGCCCTCGTCGTTCTTCGAGCCATGCACAGAGCCCGAGAATAAGGTGCTTGACTTGTCCCTAAGCGAACTAGTCCAACGCCATAACGCGGGTTCACTGTCAACGGCGAGCATTTTGAATGCTTATGGAAAGAAAGTGGTCTCCGCGCAGAAGGCCACTAATTGCCTAACCGGGATCATGATTCAAGAAGCTCTGGTCCCGAAAGTTCCAGCTCCTTCAACTGGTTCAGACGGCACAGACATTCCCGAACAACCCGCGAAACTCCTCTCCGGTGTCCCTGTCAGCATCAAAGACTGTATCGATATCGAAGGCTACGACACTACTATTGGTTATTCTTCTAAAGTTAATCATCCCGCTTCGTCGTCTGCAGCGATAGTCCGACTTCTTCATGATGCAGGGGCAATCACTCACGTGAAGACTACCGTACCTCCCGGTCTCCTCGGACTGGAGACATCATCAGACCTTTTTGGGCGAACGAGTAATCCGTATAACAAGAAGTTCTCCAGCGGCGCTTCGACAGGTGGTGGGGGCGCACTTCTTGCATGCAGGGGGAGTGTCATCGAAATCGGCACAGATCTTGGCGGCAGCGTAAGGTTGCCCGCCCATTATTGCGGACTCTATGCTATGAGGTCTTCGATAGGACGGTTTCCATGTCAGGGCACGCATTCCCCTGTACCTGGATTAGAATCAGTGGCTACTACATCCGCTCCGATGTCTCGAAGACTGGAAGACCTCGAAGAATTTTGGAAGCGTGTTGTGGAGATGCGGCCATGGGAGTATGACCATACGGTTCGCTAAGCTCTCATTTACAACATCCACCAGACCTGATGATTGCTGCAGTGTGTTCCATTACCTTGGCGACCCGTAAATCTTCAAGAGACGAAGCTGAAGTTTGGAGTCGTTTGGGAAGATGGTCAGCCCCCTTTACGCTGCTTTTACATTCGTTCCTCATATGCCTAGGCATTGTTTCTCCCTCTCCTGCTTGTCGTCGTGCTTTGGAATGGGCCTGTGATGCATTGGAGAAGCAAGGCCATGAAGTAGTTGATTTGTGCGCTCGAACCGCTCTAATCTTGAATTTTGCTGACCCATAACATCACGTAGTGTACCCCCTAGCATCCCAGAAGGTCTGAACGCCGGACTTCAGTTATGTTTTGGAGATGGGGGTGAGTATCCTTCTATCGAGCTGTAAGCCATATATACTGAACTCTTTTTAGGGGCTGCTTTCTTTGGTGCTGTGCGTAAGGACGAGAAACTTGACCCCGTGATGGTTGCTATCAAGTCTTTGTTGGGGATGCCCCTTTGGCTCAAGAAGTTCATGGCAATGGTAACGCGTAAATCTACTGGTGATGAGGTCTGGGCATCTATGCTCGAGACGATTCACCTCAAATCGCCGGCCGAAGAACGTGTGCTTGTCGTCTCCCGAGACGAGTACAGAGAAAAGTGGCACCAAGCATGGGAAGATGAAAAGTTCGACTTTTTGCTGACGGTTCCACATTCATTGCCCGCTATCCCTGCTGGAACCGCAGAGAAGGTGACCCTAGTATCTGCTGCCTACACGATGATTTTTAATATCGTAAGCTTCATTTTCAATATCGTATTCTCATCGCGGGCTCAATGGCGAACAGTTGGACTTTGCTGCTGGTGTTCTCCCAGTATCTTTTGTTGACCGCCAATCGGACGGGCTACCGAAAGATTTTATGAAGAGTTCCGACTACAAGAAGATGGGGTTGATTTCTAAGGGTGCATACTCTGTTTATGATGCCGATAAAATGCACGGACTGCCCCTTGGCGTGCAAGTTGTCGGAAGGCGTTTTGAGGAAGAGAAAGTCTTGCAGGGGATGAAGATCGTTGAAGATGCTCTCGAGGCATGCGGTCGTAAGTTCATTCCTCGGGAATTTTAGGGTGACTTTGAACCCCGTTAAATTGGAACTTGACTTATGTGATAAACTGTGCACTATTTTTGTTTATTGTTAACTGTCCATACTTCATGTCCCCGTAGTCGTCGTACTGCCATGACCTTGTAATGATTATCCCGACTCCACAAGGTGGGGAGCCTCGGTTCTGTATGCACGAAACATCTAGGCAAATGTGTGCCTGCCTTTTTTACCGTGAGAAAGAGAAGATAAAACTCAGTCGGGGACTGGCGGCTCGAGCTCGCCGCCGCTACGACGTAATAGAGTAGCCTATGCCAACGCAATGAGGCCTTGAACATGTAACACAGCCTGAGCGCTTGAGCCCGTGGGCGACTTCTCTTCCATACATAAGCAGTCAAACGGATCTCATCTATCCTTTTCCTCCTTGGAAGGGTATCCGAGTCATCGGGGCATGTTCGCCCTCTCAACTTCAACATCCCTTCCACCTTTTATCGACAATGCCATGTCTCAATATTTGCCAAAGGTTAGCGAGACCAGATGCTGTGAGTCTACCAAAGTCTATCATTCCCTAAAGGGTCTCCAGTCCGATTGTTTCGGTACCTCTACAAATCCATCACTATCCTGTAATTTTCTCTTCGTCAATGATTTCGCTAACCAAGATTTTGTACTTCGTGGCACCGTTAGACTGGTCCTTATTATCGTCCGAATTGGATTTCGTCTATCTGGATCCCGTTCTTACCTGTCATCTTGAAACCCAGGCTGACTTGCTCATTGGCAAGTCCCTCCTATTCTTTGTTCACCCCGAAGAGCAGGCTACTGCGCGAGCAGATCTAGCAGAAGCTCTTGAACAAAGGACGATGCATGGTAGTGTTACCAGGTAAGCGATTCCAAGTGCAAACATATTTATCTTGACCTCATCTTTTCCAGGGTCAGGTATTGTCGTCTCGCTCGCATCCGTCGCATCCTCGGTCACAAAGGGCCTACTCAACCGTGGCCTGATGGTGACAAGGTTTCCGTGGATGCCTACTACATGGTCGTCGACATCGTAATTAACTGGGCTGCAGAGGGCCTCGTGTTATGCTTTATCCACGCAGTCGTCGATCTTGAACCTGGTGACAATGATGAACATCACAGAACTCCATGGACAAATTGGTGTGGCACGCCATGCATGCACCCAGAACAGATAACGCTATTGCAACAGCGGCTTCTATATTACTTTCCTCAATCAACCGTCACAACCAGGGTATTCCAGATCCTGTTCAACAACCAGCAGGACTGTCGTCTTCTGTTGAGCTGGCCATCGGACAGCAGCCAAGAATATCCTGGTATGCCAGGAGCGAAAGACTTTGCAAGACGAGCGGTGTGCATTCAGACGTCCACTCCGGATGTTAGTGCGAAGACGAGTTGCACGAGACGTTGGAGAATCCAAGATACAATGCCTGGAATAGGCGAAGTAGAAAGCGTGTTCATCCTGCATGGTAAGCGCCTCCATGATGAAATCCATGTACTTCTATTAAGCAAGCGGATATAGGTTCAATAACGTTTGCATGCCACGCCATTCAACAGCCTGCTTCGCAAAGCTTGTCTGTCTCTTATTCTCAGTCTCAGCCATTCACGAGGTCGACAGACGCCTACATGCCTGCACACAGGCAACATCACCCCTATGACCTGTCGGCAAGCCCGTACACACTCCCGCCTGTGTCTACCTCAATGCCACAACCTTACGGGCACTACACGCAGTCTTTGACGTCCCAATACTCCCACTCGCCCTGGGGGAGTGACTCGGAGCCTTCTTCCTCGCGTTCTCAGTTTGACAGGTGGCCTGCTCAAAGCCCTGCACATTCGATGGCATCCCTCCCGCCGTCTCCAATTTATGGCGAGAACAGAGCATCTTTAAGCAACTACCGAGCCACACCTAGTCCTGAGGACTACAGTGCCAATGCTGCCTTCGGGGCCAGTGTACCGCCGGCGCCGCCCTGTGGTACCGACATTGTACCTCCTCCAAGGCACCGAGTGAGCCCCGGATTACATAAGGACACCCTGCCGCATAGCACCAACAATCGCCCTCTGGGCGTTCTCAAATGCAGTAGTTGCAAGGCAACGTCTAGTCCTGAATGGAGGAAGGGCCCCAGTGGCAGGAAGGAGCTCTGTAACGCGTAGGTGATACCACAAAATGCGACGGGACTACTTACTAATATTTACTTGTTTTCTGTTTCATTGACCAGATGTGGCTTGCGCTACGCCCGTTCTCGTGCCAAGAAGGAAGGGTACGTGGTGTCGACACAGCGTCGGAAGAAAGACAAGACCGGTGTTATGACGGCTAATGAGGAGTCTGCGGTGCCGTCTACTCCTCCGATACCTATTACTGGCATGGCTTCGAGGATTCGTCGTGGTGCTGTTAAAAGGAGCACATTTACTTCCTCATCATCTGTTGGCTCTGGATCTGGTAGTGAATCATATTCTCAACCAAACTATGTAGCAGCAGAAGATAATCGACCTTCACCATCACCTCCGTTGCCTAGTCTCAATTTTGTTCGCTACCACCCTTATCCGCCCTCCTCTGGACAACCACAAGTTGATGATCGTACATTCCCTTATCACACGTCCAGCCCTTTTCAACCCTCATCTCCGCTATCAGCACCAGTCAACCCGCGCTCTGTCGTCCCCGCCACCAGGCACTCTCGCTCCTCAGGCAGTCTGAGCTCTGCCATGGGCTACTCCTACTCTTCAGACAGCCTCAGCTCTACATTCTCAATGGGACACTCTTACTTCCCCTCGTCCTCGCAGTCACCCCCACCGTCTGCCAGCAGGCCTATCGCTACCAAGAAATTGTTTACAATGGATGATGACGGCTTTCAGCCTACCCCGAGTCCCAAAGACTTGGGTCTTCTATTGCGCTCACCGTATCAAACACATCAATTCTCGCATTCTCCACAGACACCGGATGAGCTCCCGCGGAGCGGGCAGTCATCTAACTTCCGTGCTCGACCCTCCTCACAGGACATGCGGCACGGATACTGTCAGGCTCAGCATGTTCATCAGTATGACGACGACGTTGACAATTCAGATTTACCGCCAGGGCAAGTCGCATCAGGAAGCTCTCTACCTAACGATATCGGTGCCATGTCTATATCTCAGCGAAGAACCAGGCTTGGAACTCGTACACCGAGCAGTCCCTGTGCACAATCATCACCCAATACCAAAAATAAAGCAGCCACACGTCCTCAAAGAGATGATCGGAATGTGTTCGGAACGGAACACAGGAATGGGACAGAAACCGATGCTACCGTCGAGTCCAATACTACTTCCGGGAATCACATTCCATCTCCAGAGCTGACCCGAGCACCATCACATTCGCTGCGAGATCTTACTAATAAGCTCCAGGGAAGATCACGCTATCCGATAACTTCTGGAGGCTTTGGAGACATCTGGAAGTGTGATTTAGTGAAGCCCGATGGGACTGTACAAGTACGCCCACCTTGTCGCATTTCCTACGGTATCATTCTGATAATGACTTAGGTAGCAGTAAAGACTATTCGTGCTTTCGAATCTGATGACGAGGTATTGATACGGAAGAATAGTAAGGTGATGTGCTCTCCAAAGGTGTCATGCATGTCTGTTTATCTGATGTTGAATCGACCTCAGAGAGTGCGTCGCGAACTCAAAGTTTGGGGCCGTCTCAAGCATGATAGCATTCTTCCACTCTGGGGAGTGGCAAATGACTTTGGACCTTACCCCGCAATGATTTGCCCATGGGCTGATAACGGAGCGCTCACGGGCTATCTTGGGAGGCAAGAAAGCTCGTTGTCATCTTACGATAAGTTCTCCCTTGTAAGCCCTGTGCATCTAGCATCTCTAAATACTTACTGACCTCCCGGGGTTCGCCAGCTGAATGACATTGCTCTTGGATTGCGATACCGTAAGTTCGTCGTTCACTGCACCCATTTCACAAAAGCTCACGTTGGTTCAGTCCACAACAAATCAGTTGTTCATGGGGACCTAACAGGGGTGTGTAAGACCATACAGAGAATGTTCTCATTACTCACGTGCCAACTCTCCAGTCAAATGTCTTGATTTATGCCAACGGTCGGGCATGCCTTGCCGACTTTGGTCTTTCTACTATAATCCTGGAGTTCGTCGGTACCTCATATTTTACGAACTCTACTCGAGGGCACGTCCGATGGGTAGCTGCAGAATTATGTGAAGTATCAGAGGATGATGAACTCTCGCTCAGCACCGAGTGTGACATATACTCATTTGGCAGTATCACGCTTCAGGTTGGTGACTCGATTTTGAATAATATATGTTTGTTCACTTCGCACATGCTCTAGGTATTGACTTGCAAAGTACCCTACTACAATGTGAAGAAGGACATTGCGGTACTGGGACAAGTCATCAAAGGGATCAAACCAGAACCTCCTAAGGAATCGCAAATAGCACCTGGGCACTGGGAGTTCATACAGCGATGCTGGTTGCCTCGTGCAAGTCGTCCGTCAATTGCAGATATTGTAGTGTTTATAACATGTGAACGACAAGCTGTATAATCGCATTCAACCACAGTATGGGGAAGATTTAGGTATCTTTATTGCAGATCACATGATACATGATAATGCCATAGATAGGTAGACTATGTGAAAATATGGTCACACCTGAGGCAGGATATGGGGGGCTTCTTGGACTTGAACCACCACATTCAAGTAGGGTGGCACCGATATCAGGAGCCGCCTGGCGCTACCGTCTACCCAAAGACCTAGCGTTTTTCAATAAATGGTTCACTAGAGTGTAAATTCCAAGCATGTCAACATAGAGAGCCCCCACCTCCCCCATCGCCATTGCTGGTCAACGACAATGACAAGGTCGCGCCACCGCCTCCGCCTCACCAAGAGCCTTAATCGGATATGGAGCTAAAAACATGTAAGTCACGGAACAGAAGGATACTCTCCCCTGCCTCACAAGAATCCGTAAGATACTTACGACAAAACCTCACATGTCCCCTGAACGCAAGTCGTCCGTCGAGTGACACGGTACCCTCAAACACCTCTCATCCAGAGACGAAACCCCAAACCACATGTGCCACACATCGACGCCACTCGCTCATACAAAAGTCCTTTGTGACAACTATAGTACATCAACATCATCTCAGGTGCTGCGTGTCTACTTACAACAAAGGGAGCCATAACACGCTGTTTACGGACCAACAAAGGAGCCTTTCAGCCCCTACCTATAAAAACCCGACCCATATCACTCTCCACTCTCAAACCAAATCGTACCCCAAACTCCCTTACTCGCTCTCAGTACCCACCCCAGACTCTCGAGATGTCCTCAGACGACGTCCCTATGCCTCCAGCTAATCAGAAGGCCATCGCCCCCGAAAACATGGCCCCTACCCATCATATGAACACTGATTCATGTGTCAATAAGCGTACTCGCCCTACCTCCCCAACTCCAAATCCCTCATCCCGGACAGAAACGCCCAACACGCAAAATCAGCTCAGTGTGGCCAACGCACAAAATACAAATGCTACCCCAAACAAACGCCCAAATATAGAGCGCCCCAACCAGCCGCAGGCTACCACCAATCAATGGCATTTCCTTCAAACGAGCGAGGCTCCATCCACCCAAGAGGTGTCGAGTAAGTTCACTCATACCATACGTCTTCTGCCACTAAACAAATCCTACAAGTCAATGGAGTCAGAACCCTCGATAGCGGCTTCAAGATTACAGCTACCCCTGCCGGAGGGTTCCCTGTCCCTCAGCTTGGCCAGTCAACTTGGCACAATGTGTCGCAGATCCTGAAGGAGAAGTGGCCCCAGAAGGAGGGTGCCAAGGCATGGGTCAGGACGTACAGGGCTAAACATGAGAGCAACGCACAAAGTACAGTAGCCAAACTCAAGGATGCGATAACCAAAATCATTGGTGAATCCGATGCCGAGGATCTTGTAGTGAGCACCCCCACAGCAGCGGTCGAGCTCATTGAACGGCTGCCACCTCCTTGGCACTTCCTCATCTCCGGCATCCCCCCCGAAGCTATTGAAAGGCTTCTCCGCCTCCAAGTGTGCTCGTCACCTGAAGTATCTTGCTTCTTTGTACCATTTGAACAGCCCCTCCCCACCTATGCGTTCACATTGGAAAATTTCTCCTTCCCTGACTCTGAATCCACCAATAAGGTGATCGCGGAAATTGTCAAAGACACCATTCGCTCCAACCCTGACGTGCTACACTTCATCCACAAAAACATACCCTCCCCAGATGCAGAAGCCGCACTACACACTATTGAATCTGTCAGGGTCACCAGCCTCACCCTCGCCCACTTCAAATCAGTTAAAGAGACGGTCTGGAACATCTATTTTGACTCCCCCCCTGCACTCACCCTCAAATAATACTTTGATTGGACCAACATCCTCCGTAGCTTCTTCTACATCTCAGAAGACTATGGATATGGTACAGCACGCCATGACGCACAATTTGTCTGTGTTGGATGTAAGTCGTTTGATCACCCGACAGGGCTCTGTCCCTTCCCCCGAATTCTTGGGTGGTTCGGCCCTTCAACTACAGAAGATAACACTAATGCCACCCTTGACAACCGAAACACGTCAAGCCATGGCTGAGGAGCCTCCAATGGCAACACCAATGGTGGAGGCAGAGGTCAATCCAGAGGCTATATGAGAGGAACCCCACGTGGATCAGGAAAGAGGGGCAGAGGATTCAGAGCCCCCTAGATGGGGGCAACAACTTATGATACCGCACCCATAGAAGCCCTGAACATACCTGTACAATGTATTGCTACGACCGATGATATGATAACTCTGTTGTGTACTCTCCTAATGTAAGGATAAGGAGAACCTGTTCAACATCTGCTCAGGCATGCAACAACTAGTAGAGAAAGTCTATGGGAGCCCAAATTTACTGCTTGAACAGGAAAACTCCGGACTTATTCTTTTCAACAGTGACCTTTTTAGGTCAGGGATGTGCCATGCAGAGATGCTGAAGTCATGGATGAGTCACTTTTATCGCCTTATCGAAATAGCTGTCTCCCCTACGACATAGTCCTCCCTTCGTCTGGCTGGGATAAGTCAGCGCGGCCCATTGCTGTGGTTAAGGCATGGTGCTGTATTTTAACTGCTACTTCTACAACACAAACAAACTCATCTAACATGGTCAATACACTCGGTCATGGTTACAGCTCCCGCAGATCCGGAGAGGACTGTGCCTTGCCCGTCAGACAAACCCTCGAAGATGGATCAGCAGGTTATGGTGATGGGCACCAAGTTACTAACCTTCTCTCCCCTCTAGCTTCCAACACCTCCGATGCTAATGAACACATAGCCACTCCTAACAGAGAATCCACCATAATGGACACCCAACAACCCACTACTGCGGCTCAAAATAATACCATACCTGTCCCAGCAACAAGTGATAGTGGCCCCACACTAAGCCAAGCGCAAAACCCACGCACCACTTGCAAACCTAAGAAAAAGACACGAGCGAATGTCAAAATTGCAACCTTGAATATGCAAGGAAGATGGCACAAAGGTTCTGACAAATGGACCCATATCAACCAAATTATGAAAGAACAAAGAATCGGAGTACTAACATTGCAAGAAACACATCTGACGAAAGATGATGAAACATCCCTTAACACCACACCCGGTCTGAGTCTCCACATTATATCTTCTATTGACCCAGCCCACACAAATGCGAAAGGAGTTGCCATTGTCATAAATAAGAAACTTATGGATGTCTCCAACATTAAATATCATGAGCTCGTACCTGGATGAGCACTGTTTGCGATCATTCCTTGGCTGAAAGATACTACACTTAAGATCCTGATGGTATATGCACCAAACGACTCACAAAACAACCAGTACTTCTGGGAGAATGTCCTTTTGAAGCTGAGAGGCCTACCTAAACCTGATATCATGCTTGGTGACTTCAACCTGGTTGAAGATGCACTAGACAGACTCCCCCCCAAAGCAGACCCACCAGCCCCCACATCATCACTACTTGATCTGAAATCCCAACTCAAACTACGGGATGGTTGGCGCCACGAAAACCCTAACACGCTCCTGTACACCTTTGCACAGTCTGCTCGCCAAGGTGGACACCAGTCCCGCATCGATAGGATCTATATGAAAGAAGAGCTACTGCCATTTAGTAAAGATTGGGATATCTCACCCCCAGGCCTGCATATGGACCATCAATTAGTCTCCACAAGAATTTCAAACAAAAAGATGCCATACGTCGGAGAAGGGAGATGGTCCCTCCCCTTCTATGTCCTTAAAGATAAAAAACTCGGCAATGACATTGTCAATCTAGGAAAATCCCTACATCAGGAAATTAAGAAATCAGAGGTCCAACGCACGGACTCGAACAATCCCCAGTTATCATTCACTGCTTTTAAAAACAAAGCTATAGATCTCTGCCGCAATACAGCCAGGAAAGTAATCCCTAAAAAAAAGAATAAGCTAAAGTCCCAGCTTAAAGCCACAATGACGGACTCAACACTATCAGACGAAGAAAGACAATTGGTTGGCCTACACATCCAAGGAAAGCTAAATCAACTGGAACTGCTTCAACACGAGACCTCAAGAGACCACTTAGCTGCAAAAATAAGACTCGAAAGTGAGTCATCAGCGAGCAAGTTCTGGGCCAAATCTGGGAAAGAACAGAAATCCCGCGACACAATTATTGAGCTCAGGAAACCTGAGTCCCAGAGAGACTCACTGATCTACGAACAGCGATCAGATAAGATGGCTGAACTAGCAAGAAATTACTATGATAACCTACAAAAAGAGGGCATGGCACAAGGAAACGAGCATGACGAGGCACTTGAGGAAGTCCTAGACACAATAAACATCAAACTCTCGCCACAAAATAAAAAAGAATTAGAGAATCCTCTCACAAAGGACAATATTGAAGAAGTATTGAGTCTCCTCCCAAATGGCAAGGCCCCTGGGATAGATGGAGTACCGTATGAGTTCTGGAAATGGCTCAATGAAAAAGTCAAGGCTATCCCAAAGAACAACAGAGAAGAGTCACCTTTTGACTTTGCCGAATGTCTCACGGCAGTATACAATGATATTGAATCTTACGGAGTAACAAAAGACTCCTGCTTCGCAGAAGGACTGCTGCATCCACTATACAAGAAGAATGATAGATGGGAGATTGCAAACTATAGGCCAATCACTCTCCTGAACAGTGATTATAAAGCACTCACCAAAGCACTAGCCCTCAAACTTGCGAGGACTGTACCACCAATCATCCACGAAAACCAAGCTGGCTTCATACCGGGTAGAAGCATCACAGATCAAATTCGCCTGACCCAAATGATCATGGAGTATGCTGAGGTCAAAAAGGAAAACAGCATAATCATAGCGCTGGATCAAGAGAAAGCCTACGACAAAATAGCACATGACTATCTGTGGAAAGTTCTAGAAAAATTCGACATACCGGAGAACTTCATCAAAACGGTACAATCTCTCTACAGAGATGCCGAAACTTCTATAATGATAAATGGTGAAATCAGCGCCAAATACAAAGTGACAAGGGGTGTAAGACAAGGAGACCCCCTATCGTGCCTCCTGTTTGATCTTGCAATTGAGCCACTAGCCGAAATGTTAAGAAAATCAAACTTTGCAGGCTTCAAAACCAAGGAAATGGCTTACCGCATTGTGGTGACAATGTTTGCTGATGACACGACCGTCTACCTATCAGAGAAAGATGAATTCAAAGCACTAAGCAGCATCCTAACAGGCTGGTGCAGAGCGTCCGGAGCAAAATTCAACATCTCGAAAACAGAGGTGATCCCAATTAGTTCTAGAGAATATCGAAACAAAGTAATAGAGACCCGGAAAATTAATGACACACAAGAAGCTCTTCCATCCAACATCGACATTGCCAAAGACGGCAAAGCTACGAGAATTCTCGGTGCATGGATCGGTAATGGAATCAACGAGCAGGCAATATGGTCTCCAGTCCTAGAAAAAATTGAAAGCACACTCCAGAGATGGGAAAGATGGCGCCCCACCATAGAAGGGAGGAAAATTATCCTCCAGCGAACCATCGGAAGCATGACACAACATTTGACCACCGCACAGGGAATGCCGAAAGACACCAAGGAACTCCTGAGAACAAGAACTCGTAAATTCATCTGGGATAGCGGGGGAGTAACTCAATTAGCATAGACACGCTGTGTGCACCAATAACGGAAGGAGGGAAGAACATACTTCACCTAAAAAGCCGAAACGAAGTGATCGAGCTTAAATGGCTAAAAGGCCTTCTTGCCCCACCACAGGAATGCCCACAATGGGCCTTCTTTGCCCACACCCTGATCTCTGAAGCAGCACTTGCATCCCCAGTAGTCAAACCTCGAGCTAGGATCAGCTCCTTCCTACAAACATGGTCCCCCTCATTGAAGAAACTCTCACCACATTTGAATCGCATAATCAAGACAGCCAAGATATATAACATTAGATGGGAGGCAATATCCATCAACAATGACATTGCGAGGCGACTCCCAGTATGGTTCCATATCGGAGCTTCGAACAACCTGAATAAGCTGAACAATCACTCGTATGCAACTTGTCTGAGAGAAAAACATGCTGTCACCTCAGTCGGGCAACTAGAAAACATTACAGCTAGACAATCTCCACTCCATAGACAAAACAAGGCATGCACCTGCAAACACTGCGACCATGATAGAACATCCTTCAACTGCAAAAAACCTTTCAAATGCGCGAAATTGGCCAATGAAATACTCAAATGCATCCTTCCAAAATGGCACCCAAAAACATGTACCAACGGATACTCTCTCATCATCTCACCAGAACAAATTCCACCAGAAAATAATCCTGAAGAAAAGACTGAGTTTTTCGACCCCACCTTCCCTTCACCTGAATCTCTCAAAGATGGGTTCCGCGCCTTCGTAACATCCAAGCAGCCTTGCACCTCATCAGCTATCCAATCACCAATAACACCAGGAGATATTCCTCACCTGACCACGATCACTATCACCAGCTCACACCGAATCAACAGAGACAGAAACTATGTCTCAGGTGGTGGAGCATTCTTCGGACAGGATGATGCCCGCAACCTGTCTGTCAACCTGCCAGAATGACTAGCCGCTCCTGGTGCAGGAGAGATTGCAGCCATGCTCAAAGCAGTACAGTCCACCCCCACGAACACTCCTCTCCACATGATAATTAAATCTCCTCGTTTAAGGAAAGATTTGACAAAAAACTTACGAAGACTAGAAGACCTAAACTGGTCGGCACACGAACACAAGGTCCTGATGAAAGCACTGGTAGCAAGCTTGAGATTGTGCAGTGCTCTAACAACCATAACCGGTTGGGACAGCAACACACCTAAACTCCTCACAGAAGGAGCATCTAATCTAGCCCTTTCGGGCATGAACAAAGATCAATGCGACGACATTGTAACCACTGTGAATGACCCACTTGACCTAACTGGCATGGCACTTAGCGCTGGATCACAGAAATTGTTCTATATGAACATTAGAAACACCACAACTACCCCAAAACAACGAAGACGTACCAGAATGAACCTAGCAATGACCCAATACACCATATTCAACATCAATGGAGAGACCCCAACCAGCGCGCAAGTCTGGAAGTCCATATGAGACAGTGACATTCCAAGAAACATACGAGGCTTCCTTTGGAAGAGCCTACATGGCACGTATAAAATTGGGGAATTCTGGGATAAGATCCCAAACTGGGAGCACAGAGGAAATTGCGGACTATGTGGTGCTCTGGAATTGATGGAACATATCCTAATTGAGTGTGAATCTCCCGCGTCACGCACGATCTGGAGAGCGGCAAAGGATCTATGGCACAAACGTGAGTCTAACTGGCCAGACATCAGATTTGGGACAATATTAGGCTGCAACCTAGCCACCTTCCGAAATGCGAAAGGAAAAAAGAAATTGGGCTCAATAAGACTATTCAAGATACTAGTACTAGAATCTGCTCACCTTATATGGAAGCTCCGCTGCGAAAGAACCATCAAGTTCGGCGGAGACAAAGATAAGTACCACTCCAAGACAGAGATCCTAAACAGATGGATCCATGCCATGAACATGAGGTTGAAATTTGACTGGCTGCTCACCAACTCCATGAGATACGGGAAAAAAGCTCTTAAAATAGAGATGGTCCTACAGACCTGGAGCAGCGTACTACAGAATGAAGACAATCTTCCGGACAATTGGATCCGGAAATCAGAGGTTTTAGTGGGTATGGCGCCTCGCCATCCTCCAGGACGGAACAGGTAACTCCGATAAGTGCTGAGTCCCACACTGCAAACTTGCGTACATAAAGTATTTCCTCTGGGTGACTATCTATACATTATCCACACGGGTGAAACTCCCGTACCCCAAATGTGTCTTCTAGGATTGACCTTGTCAGTTGCTAGTCGACAATATCGTTCCACCAAAAAAAAAAAAAACACCTGAGGCAGGATGGAATCTGTCTCCAGGACAGATTGGTATCATATCTGCAGAAACATTTTGCATTAGTAATAGAATCTGTACTGCTGTAGTATTGGGTATCAAATTTTACATATGTTTGTGATATGACATTTAGGCAAATTGAGGGGACAATATCCTAAATCTGATGGCATCTCATATCTAAACTTTGAAATAAAATCTGTTTTGCTCTAAGATACATGTCATATATAGAATTTAAGTATGAATATGGTGGCTGATCAATTTTAATTACAAATTTTCAATATGAACCCTATACATATCTGGTATAGAGATTTCTTATGGGCCAGTCATTGAACAAATTCAGAATAATCCAAACCAGATCTGCACATACAAAACATTGTTGTCATAATTTCAATATGAGCATGGATCTGGTGCAAAAACAAAGGCTTCCTTTCAAATTCTAAATATTATTGTCTATATATTCTTTATTTGGAGATAAATCTGATAGGGAATCAATTTTGACGACAAAATTTACATTTGTGCATTATTTGTTTAGGTTCAACATTGAACAATAGATGTAAAATACTTTACAAATATGTTCCACATATTACCCTCCAGCAAATCCAGCAATGTCTCTGGTGTCATGTGAAGGGGTCGACAGTGAGTATTTCTATTCTCCTTGCCACCTACCAGTATATTGACTCGGATAACATCTCAGGAGTCTTGTGTTTCGCGAGAAGATGTACTTGTGTGGTAACAAGCTTTGAGTTATGTTGCCGTGATTCTGTACTAATTAAGTTTTTCAATTTTGCTCGTCCCCCCTTGTCTTTTTCTTCATTTCTCCTTTCTCCTCTTGATGTCTTTGTGTGCTACTTGAGCGTCCTGCCTGCAGATGATGGCCTCAATGAGCCTCCATCACATCCCCAAGGAATGCCCGTACATCCATGCAATCCTACTTTCTATGTTCGAATAATCACTGTTTATTCCTCATGCAACTCCTCCGAGATTGTCCACTCCATCTCTTGAAAATTTCGGTTGCATAGCCGCTGTAACACTCGCCTATTATTCCCACATATCCCAGTTAGTAAAGTGGTACCACGGTTATCACAGAACCACTTAATTAAGCCTGAAGGCATTCCTATGCAGCACCGGCGGTGCACACTGGCAGGTTCTATAGAGTTGTACTTAGCTTTTCTACCTTATGTATGTAGTATATAGCACTGGCGGTTTATTTAATAACATGGCTCAATTTGGCAACTTCGTCACCTCACATAAGCAGCGCAGTGCCACCACCTTTGCGCTCATCATCTGCAACAGCGAGCTTGAGTAGATCATCAAAATAACATATTTTTAATAGCAATTTTTTGATAACAAACATACTTCTCATGGACAGAGGTAATGTGCACATAAAATAGTTGATATATTGGCCGAAAACCATTCTACTACATGATGTTCTCTCAGTCTGAATCAATGATGGCCTTGCTTTTTTTTGTGCGCTGTCCACCTTTTGCTTTCCACTGCTGTACTTTGTTGGTCTCACATGAGTCAGAGTCCAGCTGTTGTGCCTTTTCAGTGAGCTTGTGGGCACACTTTGGGCATTGTCCCTCGGATGGTGTCATGTCGTCAACAGGGTGCTTGCGATTGTGATTCATCGTCAAGACCAGAGCATCTTCATTAGCTGGAGGAGGTGAGGCTGTAGCACGAGGTTGAGGCTGACTGGAAAGCACACGAAGTGCAGGATCCACCAAGTCATCTGTTACTGAGGAGATGCGAGTAGATTCAATGGGAAGGGGATTGTTGTCATCCTCAAAAGGAGATGGCCCAGAATCATTCTCATTCTCAAGAAAAGGAGGCCCAGAATCATTCTCATCCTCGAGCGGAGAAGGTGAAGAAGGTGTAGCAGTTGTGGGGGGTGATAATGAAGGAAGAGTGTCAGGTGGCATGGGAGGCTCGAGCTCAGGAGTGAGCTTTTCCCCATTCTTGATACAGTTCATCCACTCTTCCACTTCTTCACATGTGATCGACACGAACTTACAAGTGCCTTCTGCAATAGCGCTGGTGACTTTCTCGAGGCTTTCAATCCCCCCCTTTAAGTCTGATGGGTTGGCCCATTGGGGGTGATTCCATCCCACCAGTTTGATGTGGTAATCATGCACAAGATCATTGTACCAGGTAAACTCAATGGTCGCTGAGGAATCATCTGTCACTTCACCTGCAATAAATGAGCACATGGTAAGAACGAGTCAATAACAGCCACTTACAGAGCAAAGCACATAGACCAATGTGGATGGCAGTTTTTGCTTTTGCCACGCGTTGTAGAGACTCGTGCCTCTCATTGTGCAATATCGCAGTTTTCACTAGGGAGTACATGGCACGAACTTGTAGCATCACTCTGTATGCTATCCACAGCTATTCCTACATGAGGCACAGCTTTCCCGCGCAATGTGCAACTCGCACGCGTGCCTTTCCAGCGCTTCACGATGTATATGCGCGCGCACTTTCCCGTGCTTGAGCACCCTATAGCGCCAGCCATCCAGAAGCATCCATCCACTGTCCACCAAGCTCTCTAGTGCATATATTTCCATTCCCCTTATTTGCATATCGTTCCACCTTTATTTTTATCATGGACCCTTACTTACATATATCTTTACATACCTTGCTCGGTAGTGCTTCGGCTCCGCATGACAGCGCTTAGGCACCATATATAAGTACCAGCAGTACATACTATTAAAGGAGAACAGCAGAGGACTGAACCAGAACAATACCCATTTACTACCCAGCAGAGCATAGTTGAAATCTATTCCTTGGCACCTCGCATATAACATCTCTCAGCTTGCATCTCTCACCTCTTGTCTAGTGTCTAATCATCACTTAAGCAAACTCACTCTTACTCTCTCTGGTTTCCACATACATGCGCGTGCATTCCTGCGCTTCGCGCATTCTCGCGCCTCGCGCGCACCTGCGCTTTCCCGCACTTCGCATTTGCCAACCAGTAGCGCCTTCAGCACCTACTACTAGATCCTTGCTGCACTCGCTTCCCCTTTAGGGTCGAATGCACTTGTCGTCTCAAGTATAGCAGACTAGGCAACGCGCGACCTTACAACATTTATAGATACAGTCAGGAGCATTGTTTGTGCCTTGCTGTATCGTTGAACCTTCAGCGTTCACGATGGTTAGAAGCAGTGTCTAGTAAATAAAAATGAGCATCATTGAAGGTTCAGAATATCAAAACATATACTCACTGATGACGAAGCCATTGGCCAGCACTGTGCTCTCGAAGTCAGTTGCCATCTTGGCAATGTCTTTGCGCAAATATAAACGGATGAATTGTTCTGTTGCAGGACTGGTGAAAAAGGCCTTTGGGGCCATAGCAAAATCCGAAACACCATGAACCATGACAACAAAAGCCTTGGCGCCGACACATTTATTAAGAGCCTCGAGCTAGAGATGCACTTGTTCAGTTTACTGCAAATTCAAAGGTATATTTCTCACCTCTTCTCTCACAAATTGAAAACTATGGGCACACTCTGCGGCACGTGTACGAGCAGTGATATTGAGTGGACGATCTTGAGCACCTTTCTTGACTTTGTCAAACTCAATTATGAATTCCTCCTTCTGCCGGTCAGTGAGCTCATGGTAGTTGCTAGCTTTCTTGACAAGCTCACTGATGTTCAACTTCTTGTTAGTACCTTTGTTTAGAATAGTATTAAATTAGCAATGAATGATGTATACGCTGAAGAACACTTACTGGAATTGGCCTCGATGCCTTTAAAGTGCATATACGCATGCCACGCACTTGTCTTGTGGCATTTGCGGTGGTGGACAATGGAACCAAGTGAGAATCGCTCCAAATATCAGCGATGAGGTTGTTTGAATTTCACCGCCAAATCTGTGGCCTTGGCATTGATGTAGTTAAGGACAAGCTGGATCTCATGGTCCTCATCGAGGCGTTTAGCACACCGCCGTTCTGTGAGTTGTTGTTGAACTTCTTCCAACACCTTGACATATGGTCCCTGAGTTCAGGGAACCAGCCAATGAGAATTGTGTGAGCGAAATCCAAACATTATGGTGGTGTAAATGGCATGGACTGAGTAAAAGAGTATTTGCTAGTGTAATATTGTCAAATTGAGCATACATATGGGACAAAAACTTTTGAAAAAAAATTATGAAAGCGTGACATCGTGCAACATAGCATTGACAATAGCTTCGGCATGCTCCTTGGGAATATCAGCAAGCTCCTGCAATTTTGTAACTCATTTCTTAGCAAGGTACTGTTTCTGAATTGAAGCACAGATAGAATGAAGTGCATTGGGATACCCTAGCTCTTCCAGAACAGTCTCGGTCTTCTTCCCAAATGGGACAAGTGTTGATACACGAGAGGTTTGTGGTTCAGATATGGAGTAGGTGACGAGTGAGGGAGGAGGCACAAATGATACAGCCCTCTTCACTGAACGAGTTGATGTAGGGGTTACAGGGGGATATCATTGTGGAGAGTTGAAAACATCGTCGTCGTCACTGTCTGAAGTCTCATAGAATGTGACTGGGGCATGCAGGGACTTGGCAGGTTTGTTGACATGTAACACAAGTTTTTGGGTCTCCTGCAGGTAAGTTAGATTGGCACTCTACTTGGATATAATAGTTAATTTACCTTATGCATCATATTTGCGCTCACAGTTCCTGCACTACTTGGTTTGGCATAAAACGAACGAGAAGGACGTGAAATGGAAGGAGGTAAACTGGAAGGATGTGAGCTGGAAGGATGCAAGCTGGAAGGATGCAAGCTGGAAGGACGCAAGCTGGAAGGACACGAGCTGGAAGGATGTGAGCTGGAAGGATGCGAACTAGATGGCACACTAGCACTGCCCCCACTGTTGTTGTAATCAGTGCTGGCATGCCTGATTTGTATCTGAGTCGGCTCCCATATAACATTGCCATCATATGAAGGTGCATAAGATAAGAAATGGGAGGATGAGTTGAGGAGAATTTCTAAAGAACCAGCTGGATGTCCATGAAAGACAAAGTGCGCAGAGTTTGGAGATACTGGTGAGGGAACTAGAGGCAGTATGGTTTCAATCTTTTCCTTGCCCTTGGAAGGAGTCGCTTTGCCTTTCAAAGGTGTTTGTTGAGTGTTTGATTTACCCCACTTGCGACTGCGAGTCACAGCAAAGGCATGTGCCAATGGAGTCGCATAGTCAGCGATGAAGGTCTGTGTAATCTGTGCGAGTACTGGGTGGAGCTCTTGATGCTTGGCAAGGACCCTAGGGTTGATGTACACCTCAGCTTTGAGGGATTCTGGTACAACATCTGCGTTCGGTGATGTTGCACCTGGATGGTGCAATACGATAGTTGAGCCACCCGTTAACCTGTCGAGAATAGTGCACTAGTAACCATATAGTTAGTAGATTGAATGATACAAAGACAAGAAAACGCACTGTTACAGTCTACCGTAACATCTACAGGAGTCCCCGCTCTGCCAGACTCCCAATGCGGCGGCACACTGCCAGAACTTAAAATGACAGTGGTCTGGACCGCTGTGACACCACCCCTGGCCTAGAAGGCCTTGTACCTGATCCCCAGAGGCTGTACTCCTCATGAACACCTAGACCAGTGCATGTTGCCTCATGCCCCCTCATGTAGATCCGGAGTGCCTCAAGGCGCCTCATGCTTGATTAGAGGTTAAGCCTCATGTATCTTATCTGATCCTCATGGTCGACCTCATGTACTGTTATCTCTGACTCACCATGACTCGCATAGATCCCCAGATACGAACTGAGCTTGAACCCTTATGTACAGACATATATAAGTAGACAGATTATTGTATTAGTTCTTTACTTTAATCTACTAGGTTGTATCCCAGAACCAGGTTCACCTTGAACCAGCTTGTCTAATCAACTCGCTTCTTTGAACCTCTGATTGCACTTCTAAGTCACTCCCCATGCCTTAGCCATATTCTCGCTAGCCCTTCATCTCGACGAGGTCCGAGGACCTTACCGACATCGATGGAGAGACCTGTTGACCTTCGATCAACTTGTAAGACACCCTCAACATCCCACCAGACACATTTGCACTTGTGTCAAGAAGAACTATACTAGTTCACGTAACATGCACAAGATCAAAGATACAGTTTAAGATGTTGTCGGTGTGAGTGATACGAGAACCCCAATTATTCAATCTGTTGTCCTGAGTAGCTTTCTGGACTTTGGAAAACCCAGTCCTATAATGCAAGTCAGTAAAAGTGTGAAAGCCATCGTTGGTCTCCAGGTGCCCGCCGTCATTGTGGGATCCATGTGCTTGCAAAGATAAGAGGGCAGATGTCCAACGAGGTTCTGATCCAGTGATCCTGGTAAGCTCTTGAGGGCAAGCAATTAGAGTGTTGAGTTCTTTCATGCCATCCACAGTGGGAGGTCTGTAAAACAGAGAGGATTTCCAATCTGTGGGATGTGCCATGGTGAAGTGGATAATGGCGGGAGCAAGGTTGTTACAAAGTTGGCAAAGTCATACATGAGCTGAAACACGCACAATTGTATTATGTACAATTGAGTCCATGCAACTTCACCTGAGTTATCGATTATCATGCGTGCACTCGACAGCATCACAAAAGTATGTTGATGCACGCCATTGTGATGCTGTTGAGCGCATACTTAATCTATAACTGAGTTGCATGGACTTGATTGTAACTAGTGTATGATGTACCAGTAATACCTTACCGGTCATACTTCAATTTAGATATTCAGTCTGCATTACCGGTACATCATACACTAGTTACAATTAAGTCCATGCAACTCAGTTATAGATTAAGTATGCACTCAACAGCATCACAACGGTGTGCATCAACATACTTCAATTTGGTTATTCAGTTGGCAATACCAAGTACATTGTACGCTAGTCGTCATTCAAGCTCATTTACACCAGATACTCATAGTAAACCTGCATTGGATGAGATACAAGAGATACATTCACGCTACCAACAATTACACTAATTCTAAGTCCACGCGATGGTGATCAAGTCCCTCGAAGTAAGTATACACATCTTCCAACTGCCTGAATGCTTCCTCATCTGCATCACCTTCACCTATGTCATCCTGATCTTGCGGTAATTGATGTGGAGGAGGCGGTGACACTACCTCAGTCCGACCTTTGCGAGTACTGGGTCCCATTGGCCCATTATACCCTGGTAGCTCCATAATCTGCTCGATGCGCCACAGGTGATGGGTATTTACTGACCGCAGATGCATCCAGCGTCGCTGCAGTTCAACTGCAAGGGGTGAATTATCAGACTGCAGCCATGCAATTGCTTGTGGGTAATCAATCCCATCATCCCAGTGTGTGTTTACAACTCAGAGTGGTGCTATAGGCTCCAAACTGATATCTTTATGTTGTAGGTCATGCACTGCCTATCTGCTATACTTGTGGGACAAGTGCGTTCGACCCTAAAGGGGAAGCTAGTGCAGCAAAGGTCTAGAAATGGATGCAGAAGGTGCCGCTTGTTGGCCAATGCGAAGCGCGGGAAAGTGTCGGGTGCGCGCGCGTAGCACGGGAATGTAGTGGCGGCCGAAGGCACGGGAAAGATGTGGCTGTGAAGCAGCTGATGCATGAGGGGTTTGGATGATAACAGAGACGAAGGACAATAGAAATAGATGTAGAGCGAGGCAATAATGGATATGATGCAAGCGGTAAATGGATACTGATTGTCAATGGCTACCAACTGTAGGCTAATGGGAGTTTACTACTGGAATGTCCAGAAAAACAAGCTACTGAATGGTATGTACTGCTAGTGCTTAAGTATAGCGCTAAGCGCTGTCACGTGGAACCGAGCCGATGTGCTACCGAGTTAGTTATGTAAAGCTATATGTAAATAAAGGTGGTGCGATGCGAAAATGGTCTGATATGTTAATATAATCATGAAATAATGTACCATTGGGTTGGCTTTGGACTATGGATGGGTGTGGAACATTGGCCGATGAAGCACGAGAAAAGTGGCGGCTAAGCGCGGCTGTGCATGCGGGGGGGAACATTGCAGTCATTGCGGGAAAGTAGCGGCCGCTATGCGTGACTCGCAGGAAAGCTGCGCTTCATGTAGGAAAGTAATAGGGTGCTGAGGGATACCACAAAATAGCCTCTACAAGGCTGCAAGGACTCCAAGTCCTACACTGTATTTTCGTGAGCAATTGTCCAACTTCGACATTGAGCCTGTGTATTTCTTTGTTAGCGCAGTGCTGCTCAATGAATTGGGTGGAAGCATGACGGTAAGATGGGTTTGCCCAGTGCTTGGACTGCATCTTGCCATCGGTTTCACGTAGTAAGTCAAACTTGGCAAGAAATGAGTACTCGACTATTTGTTCCCATTGCAACGCAGGGCGAGGAGGGTTAAGCTGAGCCACATATTTATTGTAGTGATTGAGCGCATTTTGAATCACATTGGCACAAGTTTTCAGTGCATTGGAGATCTGGGTGTGAAGTTTATAACCTGTGAGGACGAGTGTTAAAGACTACATTTCAAAAGGCATTCGAGTTCTACCTAGACCACCCATTTGTAACTTTGTCAACTCCAACAGTCACATGATGACGAGACATTTAATGTCATCCACTGCCTTGTGGAAAAGATGATGAGTAATGAGCGACTGTGCTTTGATGTGCTCAGGGTGGTTTACGTCCCATCTTGAGGATAGTGCAATCTGATGTTTGTAATCAATGACTACCTCCAGCTTCTGATCATGTTTGACCGTGGCATGGGTGTGACAGTGTCAAATATTCCCAACATCCACAAAAGAATAATTCGGTCCTAAGTTGAGCTTCGCAAACTCCGCTTGTGCTGATTCATATGCAAGCCTAATATAGTGTAATGTTGGTACCAGCATAGCCAAAAGACAAATACTAACTGTGCCTCATCATAATCATTCAATGCCTTGACGTAATCAACTTCGATGGTAGATTCATCCTTCTTGCGTGTGAGCCATTGTAAAAAAAGACGCTCGTCATCCAGATCAGCTTAAATTAATGTCAGTGGTAGGGTTTGACACAGTGAAGTTCATGAGAAAAATGCCCGTGGTTGATATTGATGTCAGTGCTTGGACGTAATTGTTATAGATGAAGTCGGCTATGTGAATTGTTAACCTAGAGTTGAAGAAACGAACAGGGACTTACATAGCGCAGCATACCTGTCCATGTCAGCGAAAGAGAAGTGTTCATCCAAGGCTTGATGGCGGTGGAAGTTAGTGGTGTTTCGAATCTCGCAAGCAAGTGCATTTGACTCAGAGAAAACACGTTCACATGTCTCAAAGTCTTCTTTTCCAGCACCAACTTTGTGCTTTGAATGATGCTCGAGTTGGCAAAGATGATTGTGCACATGCCCGTGAAAAGTGGGCACAATGCCCTGCAGGTTGAGTCTCTTCATGTCATCTGCAAGCAAGCTGCAAAGGAGGATCTTCTTGAAGGCACATTTGATGTCATAACCGAAAAGGATGTTGCTGCCAAAAACATCCATCAGCTTCTTCACACTAGCAATTGGGTATTTCATCCTGACAACAAGTAAGTGTTATATATAGAAAGAGCACGAATTGAAATATGTACAGTTTACCACTTCGGACCATGTCACATATCATAAGCAAAAATATGTGCCGACAGATGGTGACAAAAATGCTGGACTGCTTGAAGATAGCAAACATTTTTTTCCAAGACTCAGGAGCTGCATTGCGCCAATGGTCCATGCAGACACTGTATGGCTCTGCAGAGTCATTTGAGTCAGGCTCGCCAATCCACAGATCATCAGGGTCACTGGAAGCAGGCCGTTGCTGCCCTTGATGAGCATGAGCTGATCAAACTTTGTCTTTGAATTGGTTGACATAGGACTCGGTCAGCCAGATTGATGACATCCCTGAGTGAGGGTCTGGACGTTCCTCACCACTGCGTATTGCGGGATCAATGAGTTTAGCAGAGTTGTTGCCATCACATGCACAGAGAAAAGAAAACTTAAGAGGCAGCTCATCTATGAGGCTGTATTGGCATGCTGGGCATGAGTTAAGAATGTGCCAATTGTCCATGTCATGACCCAGGAATTTATCCAGGTGGGAGTTTATACGGCGATTGAGTTCAAGATAAATGTCATATGCCACACAAAGCTGTTCGGCTAGGTGGCGGTGAAAATGAACCTAATTGTATGTAAGTACAAGTACTAGAAGCGAATGACATGAGATGTACTTACATGATGAAGGGCACACAGCATTTTCGCTTGAGCTTGGATACTGAATCGTGGGCAGACTCGGTGACTTTGCTGGTATACATCAAGAGTGCGGATAGTTATAGCAGTTGTTGGGTGAATAGGCGAGCTACCTATGCAGCCATAGTGGAGTAGGGACACATTTAAAAATGGTGAAACACTTCTGAAAGTGCGCACATGGTGCTCTACAAGCAGGTTAAGGTTAAGAATGCAAACACTGTACTATAGAAAGCAACATACCGAATATATCTACAACCTTGATTGAAAAGTTTTCTGATGCATTGTCCGAGAGAGGAGGGTGTTCATAATCTGCCTTATACCTCAAAAGAGCATCTGTTAGGTCGTTGTATTGAGAAGCCCAGTCTGCAACTTGGCATGCAATGCGTTCAGAGTGATCACGGGTATCTACCCTTCTGTTGATGGTTTCTGAGTGAGTGCATTGCCCACAAACTAATGAGTAAGAACATACCTTGGTTGAGCCATTGTAATTTGCTCTAGTTCTTTATAAAGGGTGACTTCATCTCCTGCATGACTGACAGTGAAACCCTCTTCACCAGGAGGAGGCAGCATAGCATCTATGTCCATGTCATAGGCCAAAAAGTCAAAGGTATCGGATGGTGTTGCGGATGAAGAGCCTGGTCTGCTCTGATTGCTCTCAGCACCCAGTAGCCACTCGCATTCTCTCAAAGGAAGCTCTGGAAGATCATAAGTACAACTCCAACAAGAAGAAAGAATTGTACTCTTGAGGAGTGAGGCATGAAGCTCGCGTGCATCTTCTTGCCGTTGATGCAAGGCTCCAACACGGAGTGTCCTTGGTTTGGGGCCAACATGGACAACACACTTGCTAGAGACACCACCTACAGAGTGGCAGGTTCGCATGTTCAAGGGCAATGGTGAAGCTGCAGATATTGTTGATGATAAGAAGGGCATTGAGGAGGTTTCCCACATACTATGTTGATTTATTGCCTGATTGCAAGCAAGTTAGACAACAATACCTCGGTTGTTATTCTAAGACATAGTTATACCATAGAGTAGAAGAAATGAGAAAAAAACTGGTGGAAAAGGGGACAATGTATGAGCTCATCATGGTAGACGATGAGCACAAGGGTGGCAGCACTGCGCTGCTTATGTGAGGTGACAGAGTTGCCAAATTGAGCCATGTTATTAAATAAACTGCTGGTGCTATATACTACATACATAAGGTAGAAAAGCTAAGTACAACTCTATAGAACCTGCCAGTGTGCACCACCGGTGCTGCATAGGAATGCCTTCAGGCTTAATTAAGTGGTTCTGTGATAACCGTGGTACCACTTTACTAACTGGGATATGTGGGAATAATAGGTGGTAACACTACCAAGATTGAATACATACAGTGAATCAGGTATGTTTTATGTTCATTTCATCGCTCATCCCCTCAAACTCATTTTCCTGCATACAGGTCCTCCATATCCAACTCTTCTTCGATCTCTCCTTTGGCACACTCCAAGGCAGCGGTACGCATGGCCTTTATTACTTTCTCTGTCCATTTGAAGCTGCTGACATGTTTGTACACATTGTGAATTATTGTCAGATGAAAGCCCAAGCATGTGGCAAGTTGCTTGACGTGCTCGTCATATCCAAACTGTGCAAAGCACACAACATCCTGAGCATGAAGTTGATAGTCCACATGGACATTGACAGGTTTGGTGTCTGACTTGGAGCTGCTGCTGGTGAGTAGCTTCACTGCTCTCTCTGTATTTTCCTCTTTGGTAGCTTGTCCCCCGGGAGCCTTGGAGGAAGAAGAGACGTTGTGGTGATGTAGAGGTGACATTGAGTATTAGCTATGTGGTACTAAGTGGTACAATTAGTATTGTGACTAGTTTGAATTCAATTTGTTTGTTCCCACCGACCAGGATTGATAAGGAATTTATTGCAACAGCAACTTGTGACAAATAGTAATATAATTCAGTGGGTACAAGATACTAGCGTGTGTCAAAGTCGTCAAGGTCAAAGAACAAAGTTCACCAGTAGTGGACCCCTAATTGCCACTCTGCCTGCCCTTCACTCTATTCCTCCTGCTGCCACCTTCTAGTTTCCCTCAGAGCACGGAACAAGTGATGTCCGTGTATGAACCAGACATAGTGTGAAAACTACTGTCAGCATTGGAGCCGAAAGACTCACAGAAGAGATTCGAAGCAAACTGGAAAAGTGCAGTAAGCATGAGTTGAAAACCGTCTGGTAAGACAAGGAGGAACTGACCTAGCTACCAACACAGGTCAAAAAATGCATTGAGTTATGGACAGGTCATGCTAACCGCATGACCAACTCACGACCATGCTGCCAATATGAATGGGAGGCTGAAGTCGTGGAATATGTGAACTATATCTCGGATAAGACACGTGTGCGGTCAAGTAAGGCACTCACCCAACCATGCCTGGACCACAAGGTGCCTATCCTTGGCCCTCGCTTCATGCCACCATCATACCTATATCCTCGAAAATGAAATCAGTCTGAGCCTGCAGTCAACCCAGAGATTTCGTACTTAAAGCCACTTCACGTTATTCATCCATTTTACTATCACAAACTTGCAAGATGTCCATGGTGCAACTGTTCAGACAACATTCAGTGGGATGGGTGAACTGGGACAGGTCCTCGGGACGTGCATGGTTTGATGCTTGATGAAGCAGCAATAGGTACACAGCTGCAATGTGAGAATTGTTGAAGTGATCCGACCAGTAGGAAAGGAGAGCCTGAACATGAGCGTAGCGAGGCGGACTCCAACAGATGCAATCCAAAGACAAACCTCAAAGGGCATTGCTTTACAATGACAAACCCCAATTTCTGGTGCAGATGGTCCCACTGGTCTATTCTAGGTGAGCTCAATGAGTTTTTGTATTCCTGTTGTTTAGTCGCTGAGTCACATTGTCTGGAGGCGACATACCAATATTCTTTTACAGATGCGCTGTAACACGCAAGTTGTTTGATCTATTGATTGAGCTATGCCTGTCTTCTATGGCAGGAACTCTTGCAGAGAACATCCAGCGTGAGTGGTGCCACCTGGTATCTTGCACACTGGTCTAACATAGTACTTAGAATTTTATCTACTTGAGTACAACAGACGAAAGCTAGCTTACCTTCAAGCATGGAAATCCCGTCAAATGACACAAAATGGGATGGAGTTTTTCAGTCCAAACGCACTTCAAGTCTTCTCAGATCCTTACAATATAAATAAATACAATGATAAGCCTATTTCGAATGAGATCGTCAGCAAGGTCTTCCACGAATTTGTGTCAGCAACATGCGAAAGAGAATCAGAGGAATACATTTGCACACTTTCAGGTGAGACGCTCTGCTTCACACTTGACATCGGCATCCACTAACCTTACTCTAAAACGAATGGACAGGCATCAGCATCTCCTTCGACAATACATTTCGTGCTGCTACAAAAGCAACTGTGACAAGCCGAGAGAGACAGAAGTCAAAGGTCCTGAAGGGAGAAATTATAAGTCTGATGAATGAGAGGAGTGAGATTGTGGGCTGGGTAAGTCATTTTGCACCAACCCAACTTTAAGTTCAACTGATGGTCAATTACATAGTGCTTCTGTCATGGCCAGTCAAACGCCAAGATAAGCGAGGTTCTCGAAGGCCTCAAGACACGGTGCAATGTGCTTGATGTCCCTCCACCTGAAATATTCATTGCTGACAACTGCTGTCATGTCCGCAATGCATTTAATGCAGTTTTCCCCGATGCTACCATAAAACTTGATGTCTGGCATTTCATTATGAGGCAAGTACTGTTTTTCCCTTTCTAAATCTACAAGCTAATTCTCAAGAGCAAGATACACGACTGCAATCCTTAATCCCTCCAAGAATCCTCACCAAAACGAGGTAGTTGCAGAGATCTCTGCCTGTATCCTGAAGACACACACTGAGGGTGGGAATCCTACAATGTACTGGGACTGGAATGAGCAGGAGGTAAGACTCACCTCCATGTTTGAGAAATGGGCACATGAAGGTAGTGTATGGTCAGCAGGGGCACGTAAAGTGAGTGTTCATCCTGGCAATGCCTCTTTTCAAACTACAGCTAATGTCAATTTCAGGTTCATGAAGAACAGCTAAAGCATGTGTGGAAAGGTTGCCTTGAACGTCAGTGGCAGGACATACAAACCATTGGAAGTCGTGTGGAGGGGTCCCACAAAGGCTGGAACTCACTCAGTGTGTTCATACCAGTGGAATTGTGACCTTCACAGGCCTTTGCCACGACTTCGTTCTTTGATGAAACATTCGTGTTGCCTTTTCAAGGGCGCAAAAATCAGACTTCATCTCATCAACTCACGGCTCACATCACATTCACCTCATTGACAGAATCGCAAAGCTGTTCAACCATTTTCGACTTGAAGAAAAGGCCATCACCACCACATCCTACCTGCCAGAGCTCAAGGATATCCCATCGGGTGAACACTTTGGACTTGTCACATCGAGTTTTGCTACCACCTTTGGTGGGCTACTGGACATCAAGACTGAAGACTTGGAGCCACCGGTTGAGCTCAATATGACTGGCCCGAAGTTGCTTGAGGCACCAAGCAGTGATGGTGATGAAGTTGACCTCGCACTACAGTCTGCGAGGTCTGAAATGCTTGCAGAACTTAACATTGACCCACAGCTTCTTTATCAACCTCAGGCACCAACACGGCCACCCACAATGGCCACAATGCCCATGGCAGAAGTTTCTGATGCCAGTAAGGCCAAGTCCAAGAAGCGCAAGGCATATGACATCATTGTTGTCTCTGAAAGTGAGCCTGAAGATTCTGGCCAACCAAGGGCTGTAGCATGCAAGCGGCCACACAAAATTGTGCAGCATTTGACCACCACTGGTCCTCATGCTCCAGAAGTTTCTGCATCGCCAACAGATCAGGTAAGACTTCACCTTCCTCCCATCCCATCTTACTAAAAATTTGCTGCCTCATATGAAAAACTTCACTTCCCTCCCTTCTTCCCCTCTTCAACTAACGACTCATCTTACGAAAAATTCACCGCCTCATATGAAAAACTTCACTTCCCTCCCATCTTCCCCTCTTCAACTAATGACTCATCTTATGAAAAATTCACCGCCTCGTATGAAAAACTTCACTTACCTCCCATCTTACCTTCTTCCCTCCCATCTTACCTTCCTCCACTAACGACCCATCTTATGAAAAATCTGCCGCCTCATATGAAAAACTTCACTTTCCTCCCATTCTTCTTCAATTCATGCCTTTAGTATTTACTGATTCTGCCATTTGCAGAGGATTTTATCTGCCACACTGGACCACTATCTCAAACTAAGAAGCCGGCTGCCATACTGTAAGGCTCCCTCACATTGTCAACTTCCCGAGGTCACACCTGGCAATTCCACTCCCCCAGCCACGACAGTCAACGGTCCTGTTGCCACCACCATCAACAGCACCACCCTCGCAGCCATTCTGAGGCCTCCAGGGATGTCCTGTTCCCAGCACTTCTTCACTATCACAATGAGCATTGATGCCCGCGCCATGAAAATCTCCTCCAACATTGAGTTCCATTTGTTCATGGACATGAGGGCAGAATTCACATGGATTTCTTTCAAGATGACGCCCAAACAGTGGGCTGTAGTTACAGAGACTTACAACAGCTGCCTGGAGGAGAAGAACTATGCTAACGGGCTTCAAACAGTGAGAAAGAACCCCCAGGCACTTCTCCGAAAGCTTGGCGAGGTTGAAGTGATTGTGATGAATCGTGTGGTGAAGAACGACTTCAAGTGTGAGTCTGGCACTCGGGCACCACCTTGCTTGCACTCTTTCACCCACTAACTACATATATATAGCTTGTTCTGGCTCAGAAACCTTCTGGAGAAGACATTGTCATGTCATTGAGCTCATCAAGACTGAGTCCGGGAAGAAGGTGAGTCCAAGTCTGAGTCTTTAAAACTCATTGTTCACTCTCTCTTTAATTCAGATTCGCAAGGCCCATACATGCTCCCACTGCAAGACCAATATGTACCCTGGTCCAGAGAACTCAGGGTACAATCATTGACAGGGCTTTTGTGCAGACAGTGCCAAGCAGGTGTCCCAAACTGAGCCACCTCCACCTTGGCCACAGCCACCAGGCATCTTCTCAGATGGCAAGTGCTTCCATCTGTGTGCTTTCCTCGAAACGGTCAAGCAAATCTACAAGCAAGTATTCCTCCAGCTGTCGGGTGAAAGTCCTGCACTCGAGCAGGAAGCATTTGCCATGATGCTACTTGACAGGACGACCACACTTGAATCAGGGACAGTGCTGTTCAAGTTGTATGAGGAGCTCGAGATTGATGCAACAATGCCAGATGCGCTATTGACAGAGCATAATTGCATCAAGCACCTTCGCGTCGAGTACCTCCAGGAGCACTGGGCCTAGTAGTATCTCTGTTTTCAACTGTTTCATGCATACACTCGTGGCTTGTCTTTGACTTTCTTTAGCTACTTGCACATTCTACAACTAATGGCCTCTTTTGTATATTTACGTTTCAGTATTCTTGTTTATTCAAGCCACCTCCCTCGCATCTTGCATGCTCTTCCCCTTCCTTCCTTTCCTCCCCTCCACACAAATAGCCCGCGTGTTTCTCCTTCCCTTTTGATTTTTCAACAATGTCACGTGACTTACGATTGGTCTTGCAAATGGTCTTCATGTGCACGACCATTTTGGCATCACGTGAGACCAAAAATGGTCCATCCCTTCGCATGCCGATGTTGCCGACTATGTTGGTGAGATCTCCCTGTCAGCCCAGTCAAACTTCGATCAGGTGCTGGCAGACCCCTACCCACAGAATCAAGTTATTCAGTCATCGTACCCACAGTGTCTTGGCTCTGTAGCCTTTCTGTGTTACCTCTGCAACATCCTGTCTAGCCTAATATGCACTCTGTATAAGCTCCTGTATACTCTGTACAAGCTATCTATCTACTCTATACAGTGTCATAGTATAGAGAGAACCCCTTCTGTGGACACTGTTGCTCTGTGCAGGGCTGTCTAAGGGTGCACAGTCTCCCTCTGTTTGTCTGATGCATGACACTCAAGCGCATGAATGGTTTTAAGGGCAGAAAAACTACACAATACATACTGATTGAGTAGCTCAGATAAAATCAAAACAAAACAACAAGCACTGGCCACATTGGAAAGACTCAGAAAGACACTTGCCATAACTCGCAAAAACACATGACTGTAGATGTACAATGCACAAAATCAATCATTCTTCCTGTCGAAAATATGCTTCCCTGAAGCTGACCATGCTGTGTCAAATTCCTGCTACCTTTAGGTAGTGGGTTTGTAGGGTCATGTTTTTTTTGCGATTTGTCGTGGCATTGTGTTTTGGAAATTCATTGCCATGCAAATGGCTATAAGTTCTCACAGTGGTTCATGCACGCTTGACCACTGACCAGTACTACACCCAGAGCATTAATGCTGGTGTAGTTGCATCTCTTAAAAATATTGTCTGTGCTGTGGGAGAACAAACTTCACTCACTCGCATGAACCATGCCGATCTGATGTGTTTGCTGTCCCATCGATGTGTATCGTCTTCAGGTGATGATTGTAAGCATGACACTTACCTATGACACATTCGGCCTATGATGCAACACATGATGCATTTCGACAATACCTATTCACTCTTCTGATTAGACACTGCTTGTGACACGGATCCCTATATATACCATCAGATACATGTACTGAGGACTCATCATACGATACCCCCCTTGATCTCATATGTTCATCCACATTATCACCATCTGATCTTTGTCAGTGTTGTCATTTGTCATTGATGACATTACACTTTTTTTAACGTTCAGTGAACGTAACTCTGTAACTGTTAAGAATCCTTGCTGTAACTGATTGTACTGTCTTAAACCGGAACTCTACTGCTGGGAATTGACCTCATTCGGTCAACCCATCACTACCCATAGCCAGACAAGCTGTCTTATTGATGCTCCTGTGCCTCTATACCACTGTTGGCCACGATACGCAGCAAAGCTAAACAACTGAGCTCAACTGTCAATAGCTTGCCCCGAACTGAACCAACAGCGAACACACTCTCCACACTGTCCTCACTGAGCTTGTTAAATACCTCAGTTGCCACCAGTAGCAGTAGAAATGATGTATCAGTCCTTGTAACTACCCAGAAAAATCAGGTACTAAATAATAGGCTCATTTACAGTGGTGATGTATCAGAGATCCTCCACTGTCAGGCCCTTCCACAGTATTCCCACATATGATATTTTCGCATTTTCCAGCCCCACAGTGTGGGAATTACCCCACAACACCAAAAACATCACCTATTTTGGGAATCTCCACAATATCAATTATTCCTACACCCTCCTCACACCACACCACAATAGGTCCCTATCCATATATAAGTAGTAGTTTAGTATATATATGTATAATGTAATGTAATAGACCGTTTTTTTTGTCTATTTGTGTGCCTGCTCCTCCTCTAGGACCCTTTCAACATAGGGTAGGTTACAAAACAATTTCGCATTTTTGCCCCTTTGATAGGGAGGTGTTCTGGAATGTTCAGAACATGTTTATAAGCATATATGAGTAGATTCCCATCTTTATTTGACCCCCTAAAGTGTCCTACATCAATAGATATAACACATATGCAAGAAAACATAGAATATGTTCCCATTTAATTATTTCTAGGTGAACAGACTTGAAAAAAATGATTCCCAGCATCTATTCAACAATGGGAACAATATATCAGAAGCCCAGGACCATAGGAGAATCCTCTGTTGCATGGTGTGTCCCTTCTCTCCTGGTAGTTTACCCCCTGTGAAAAAATTTTCCTGTAGGACCGGACCTAAATTAAGGTGAGGGATATATTTCTATGTATATTTGGAGTAGATCTATCATATAGCCAGCCCAGAAAACCCACAGGATCCTTCTACAGGAACAAAATAATAGAAAATTGCATTTTTGACACTTTTGATGGTTTTCAGTATCTTACTCTTGCATAAATAATGCAACCTATTCATATATTATTAGCATAGCATATATACTTGATTTTTATGACAAGGATCAGCTCAAAATAGGCCAGAGTGTTGAGCTAGTGTGAATGCTTGCTATTTCTACTGATAAGGGGCCCATACTTTTAAAACATCAAAATTTAATAATCAGACACCTGGAGTAGATTTAAAATATATTCATTATCATATATCTGAATTCACAAAACAATCCAACAAAAATTGAGTGCTGAGGAAGTGAAATAGATATGAAATTGAGTGTGGGAAAGTTCAAAGACCCAAAACATCGAAAATGGTCAGTTGGGCAGTGGTAGGACTTTAATGCTGGGTCAACTTAGATATACACCACATTCCTTCCACCACCCTCTAACCTCAGGGCAATATGTAATATAGGTTCCTTCAGCAGTCTACCATGTATCCTACACATTTTTAATAAAATATTTGAGCTGTACTATATATAAATATAACTTTGTGTGAAAATATGTCAATTGTCATTTTTCATACATATGTCATTTTACTTGCCATTCACTCAGTTCTTCATGGATCTTTCTAAAACTTTAAATATATCATCAGGGATATATATGAGAGGTATCCTAGGTCTTTGATCACTTATCACAGGCTTGATTACTATGTAGGCTTCTTATCAGTAGAAATATTCCCTGTACATCAGATATCACATGTGCACCCTATTTTGAGCTGATCCTTGTCATAAAAATCAAGTATATATGCTATGCTAATAATATATGAATAGGTTGCATTATTTATGCAAGAGTAAGATACTGAAAACCATCAAAAGTGTCAAAAATGCAATTTTCTATTATTTTGTTCCTGTAGAAGGATCCTGTGGGTTTTCTGGGCTGGCTATATGATAGATCTACTCCAAATATACATAGAAATATATCCCTCACCTTAATTTAGGTCCGGTCCTACAGGAAAATTTTTTCACAGGGGGTAAACTACCAGGAGAGAAGGGACACACCATGCAACAGAGGATTCTCCTATGGTCCTGGGCTTCTGATATATTGTTCCCATTGTTGAATAGATGCTGGGAATCATTTTTTTCAAGTCTGTTCACCTAGAAATAATTAAATGGGAACATATTCTATGTTTTCTTGCATATGTGTTATATCTATTGATGTAGGACACTTTAGGGGGTCAAATAAAGATGGGAATCTACTCATATATGCTTATAAACATGTTCTGAACATTCCAGAACACCTCCCTATCAAAGGGGCAAAAATGCGAAATTGTTTTGTAACCTACCCTATGTTGAAAGGGTCCTAGAGGAGGAGCAGGCACACAAATAGACAAAAAAAACGGTCTATTACATTACATTATACATATATACTAAACTACTACTTATATATGGATAGGGACCTATTGTGGTGTGGTGTGAGGAGGGTGTAGGAATAATTGATATTGTGGAGATTCCCAAAATAGGTGATGTTTTTGGTGTTGTGGGGTAATTCCCACACTGTGGGGCTGGAAAATGCGAAAATATCATATGTGGGAATACTGTGGAAGGGCCTGACAGTGGAGGATCTCTGATACATTACTACTGTAAATGAGCCTATTATTTAGTACCTGATTTTTCTGGGTAGTTACAATATATTGATGTATCAATGTGACAGTGGTTGCACCTTCGCAAACTCACATGTGCACGACCAGCAGATCTAGTAACTCTACAGACTCTACAACCGACACACCTCCTATGTCAACATCTTTGAAGTTGGCTTGCGTTGAGCAATGCTCTGTAAGCAAACCACCCTTCCTCATGGCAGGTGAACTTACGCCGGAGGCATTAAGAGCATGGGAGATGGCTTGCATGCAGTTCTTCCTGCACAAGGAAGTCAAGGACATTGAGATGGTAAAGAAGGTCATATTGGGCATGCAAGAACTGGTGATGCAGAACTGGTACAGTGACAACTAAGTGCGACTAGATGCACTCACCTTCAAGGACTACATGACTGAAGTCAGAAGATACTGGCTCCCCTCTGGATGGGCGGACACTGTCCATTGGAAGATGCTGGTGTCAACTCAAGGTCAACGTCCTTTTCATGAGTGGGCAGTTGACGTCCAAGGGCAGAACACCTTACTTCGAGGAACGACATCGCACCTTGCAGACGCTAACATCTTGTATCACTTAGAAGTGCACATGAATGCAGAACTAGCGGCGGACTACCACACTGAGCAGATTTCGGAGAACAACCTGTGCAAATGGGTTGAAAAGGTGTGGCTGCTTGATGAGAAGTGCTTATGCTATCTCACCAGACAACGGGAGGCAGTAGAGAGCACATTGTAGCACTCGAGCTTGTGCTGAGCATGTGTTCAGCTATTTTCCGATGCATGTCAAATGCTCATCACACATGAATCACTTCCCGATGTTATCCGACACTCATCTGCTCAATCCAATGCTAACCCGCTCAATCCAATGTTTATCCACTAAACCCGACGCTAATCCGATGGACCCGATATTTTCCCACGCATTTGTCCTCCCTATGTCTTGTCCTGTCGTATCTATCCCTGCTAGGTGCGCAGTTATTCATTTTCACATCGCTAACATTGTAGAACACATTATTACATGTCTGCAGTCCATCGTGTCTTATTACATAGGACATCGGACCAAAAAATCAGTGCTACTACATTCGCCTATAGCACTCCGAATTTCTACATAGACACTATATATTTTGCATGCCTCCTACCTATTTACTTTACCTTTCTACCTCCGAGTAGGAGGAGGTCATCCAATATTCGTAGTTCTTAGTTGGATTCCACAATATCATCCTTTCTTTATCCAAAACATCTGACAGTAACCTGCCATTTGCTATCCCCGACATTTGCTATATTCCCAATGCAAACCCAATGCAAGCCTGACACAACCCAAGGCAAACCTGCTAACCCGAAAACATCGGACCCGACATTTTTGGACATTGGACTCATAATTATACCTTCGGACTTTGTTTCCCGCGCTTCGGACTATCTTCCTTTTCATATAACTGATTATTCTAATACCATACAGCAAGCCCCTCGGGTCGAACGCACTTGTCTTGCAAGTATAGCAGACTAGGCTGTGCATGACCACAACATTTTTATATTGCTGGCTACTTACTTCGTGTAGTGCCCAGCAATTGTTGTATCTCTACAGTGTTGCGTGCCAAGCGTGCTAGTTCTGGCGGAGAGAAGAAATTTACTGCAGGCACACGATTCAATGCAAAAGCAGGACAAGCTGCGACCTCCTCTTCCTCCAAAACCTTTGTCTGGCTCCCAGCACTGACGGACAATGAAAGACAACCAACTCCTGCGAGACAACAATGGTTGCTTCAAATGTCGTGAACCGTTTGCAGGTCACACATTGAGCACTTGCCCAAAGGGTTTCCCTGATGGGACTTCATATAAAACTCTGACAGCCACAATGATCGCAGCCAAGAAGGCTAAGAAGGGTAATGGAGTGGTTGCCGCCATTGATGTCGAGGAAAACCACACAATTGCGGTTGTGATGCCATCCACAGCCTTGGGCAATGGGACTGACTCTGAGGAGTGTGTGGCTCCTTTACAGACTCCTCACTTGCATTGGGATTGTCTTGTCACTGGGCCGGCTGTTTCGTCTCCTGTTCAAATCTCCACACTTATTGACCATGGCTCTTCTTTAGTTCTGATTGATGAAGACTTCACTTGGAAACTCAGTCTATGGCTGCGCACACTGTCAACGCCACTACCTGTGACCCTTGCCCTGTCGCCAAAACAGAAACAATCATTCCGTCTATCGCATTACGTCAAGATTTCTTGTTCTTCTATTGATCACGCTTATACTTCATGAACTGTCCATGCAATTGTGGCTCTCAACCTTTGTACTCCGCTACTCAGAGGACCCTTTTTACAGCATAATCAAATTGTAATAGACCACAAGCTGAGAACATGCATTGTAAAGGATACTAACTACGACCTGCTTCGCCCACAGCCTCCTACAGCGCCTGCCAACAAAACAGCATCATGGGGGCCTGAGTTGTTCTGGGCAAAGAAGAATGTGGTAAGGGAACTAAACAAGGTACTACCAGAACTAAAGGCCATCATGGATGACAAGTGCGAGACAGTGTGGGAATTTGATGTCATTGGAGTGATAAACGCACAGATTGACAGTCTCCATCAACAGACCCTGCTGGCAGCTAAGGACAAAGCTATGAAGGATGAATTCCGCCATCGTTTCCCAGTGGACATTCCTCACAATGACTCATTACCTTGCAATGTTCTCTTTCGTGTTCAACTGAAGGACACTAATCAAATCGTGCAGAAATGTTCATATGACTGCCCGAAGAAATATCACGCTGCATGGAAGGTTTTGCTAGATTCACACGTCGAAAGTGGCTGTTTGAAACATTTGGAGAGCGAATTCTCATCGTTGGCATTTATCATTCCAAAGGCTGACCCTACAGTGTTACCTCAATGGGTTAACAATTTTCAGCTACTCAACCTCAATACTGTGCCTGACAACCACCCATTACCACGCATCGATGAGATACTGAAGGACTGTGTGAAAGGCAAGTTCTTTGGAAAAATTGATATGACTAATGCCTTCTTCCAAACACAAGTACGCCCCAATGACATGAAGTACTTAGCAGTACACATGCCTTGGGGAAAATATGAGTGGACCGTGATGCTGATGGGGGTGCGCAACATGCCTGCCATACACCAGAGGCGCATGACAGCTGCACTGCGACACCTAATTGGATGCTGTAGGACTTGGAGTCCTTGTAGCCTCATAGAGGCTATTTTTGCAGTGTCCCTTAGGTCCTAGCACAGCGTGCGCTATCACTACCACGGCGCGCATCCTTCCTATCGTTGGCCGACAGCCGTGGCTCACGCGTGCGCTTTGGTTCGCATCCGCCTTTCGTCAGTTTCATCATGTATCCTTCCTCTGTCCTATCCATGTCCTCCACTTGTCCATTGGTGCGTATTTTATCTCATTTGCATTAGACTGATTATATTTCCGAAAGTGATATCGCTTATGTTTCGTTACTTGCGTTATGGACCCTTGATATGTATTACCGCTATCTTCTCGGTTCCGAACAGCACTATGCACGCTATCATATATACCTTAGACTTATGACTTTTCATGTATCTTCTTTTCCCGCTATCAAAATTATCATCTGTTTGCACGCAACACTCAGACTCTAAGTCTAAAAAACCTTCGGCCGACTACAGCGCGCACTGTATCAACACTCACACTAAAACATTCACACATTGCTCATTGCATTTATCGTCAAAACTCTCCTCCCGCTTTAGTGTTGTGTCGCATCTCCTTTGCATCTCCGCTAAAGGCGCGTTTATATAAACTGTCGGCTTTTCTCCGCACTTTCACGCTCAGTCAAACTTTCAGCCGCTTGGTCACGCATCATATCGCACCTTCGGCAGCTCGCTCGCACTCGCATTGCATCAGCACAACGTCGCGCACTCTTCCATTCTCAGTTACCCTTACTAGTTTCTAAGTTTCCCCTCCATATTTGACTTAGAGGAATCGTTCTCAGTAGCAATCCCCTTGGGCCGAATCTATACTCACGTCCAGAGGTCTATTTGAGTTTTACCCCACTTCACCCTTTCTCCCCCTTTCACCCCTTCTCATCTAGCTATCATTCCTCACACACAACGCATCTGCCACATTTACTTAGACATCATTATTATCTGGTCACAAATGCTCGAAGAACATGAGGCTAACATATGAGAAGTTCTGGCAGCACTTCATTCGGCACATCTCTACTGCTCACCAAAGAAAACTTTGCTTTTCAACACAGAAATTGATTTTTAGGACACCATGTTTCGACTCGAGGAATTGAAGCAGACAAGTCAAAAGTTCAATGGATCTTAGATTGGCCTCAGCCTTGTCGAGCAATGGTTGTGCATGGCTTTCTGGGCATCATCAGATACCTGGCAGACCACCTTCCAGATGTCACAAGACACACCCTTGTATTGACACCACTTATAATGAAAGCTGCTGACAAGTCCTTTCCAAATTGGTTGGAGGAGCACCAAATGGCTTTTGAAGCTATCAAGAAGATTGTTGTCAGCCCTGAATGCTTAACAATGATCGATCACGACTGTCCAGGGGACAACAAAATATTCCTGGTGTGTGACATGTCCGACTATGCCACGGTGTAGAGACTCATGCCTCTCCTTGTGCAATATTGCAGTTTTCACCAAGGAGTATACAGCACGAACTTGTAGCATCACTCTGTATGCTTCCTACAGCTATTCCTACATGAGGCGCAGCTTTCCCGCGCAATGCACAACTCGCACGCGTGCCTTTCCCGTGCTTCACGATGTATATGCGCGTGCGCTTTCCTGCGCTTGAGCGCCCTATAGCGCCAGCCATCCGGAAGCATCCATCCACTGTCTACCAAGTTCCCTAGTGCGTATATTTCCATTTCTCACATTTGCATATTGTTCCACCTTTATTTTTATCATGGACCCTTACTTACATATATCCTTACATACCTTACTCGGTAGCACTTCGGCTCCGCATGACAGCGCTTAGGCGCCATACTTAAGCGCCAGCAGTACACACACTTACTAACTTACTCACCCACCAAAGAACGACGAAGAACTGAACCAGAACAATACCCATTTACTACCCAGCAGAGCATAGTTGAAATCTATTCCTTGGCACCTCGCATATAATATCTCTCAGCTTGCATCTCTCACCTCTTGTCTAGTGTCTAATCATCACTTAAGCAAACTCACTCTTACTCTCTCTTATTTCCGCATACACGCGCACGCATTCCCGCGCTTCGCACATTCCCGCGCCTCGCGTGCACCTGCGCTTTCCCGCGCTTCGCATTCGCCAACCAGTAGCGCCTTCGGCACCTACTACTAGATCCTTGCTGCACTCGCTTCCCCTTTAGGGTTGAACGCACTTGTCGTCTCAAGTATAGCAGACTAGGCAACGTGTGACCTTACAACATTTATAGATACAGTCAGGACCATTGTTCGTGCCTCGCTGTATCGTTGAACCTTCAACAGGTAGCATGCTGTCTTGGGGAACCTTGCGGGAAACCGCAAGGCCTGTTGCCTTTGACTCCACCCAGCTAAACTCTGCCCAATATAACTACCCTGTGCACAAAAAAGAGCTCTTGGCAATCGTTTGCACATTGAAGAAGTGGAGGATGGATCTCCTGGGTATGCACATCAATGTATACACTGATCATTGTACCCTACAGAACTTCAAGCGACAGTGGGACTTATCGAGATGCCAAGCACACTGGTCAGAGTACATGTCACAGTACGACATGACAATCAATTACATTAGAGGGGACGAGAATTGTGCAGCAGACACGCTCTCTAGGCGGACTGATACCTTAATGGACAATGTTTGTGGTGTGATACTGACAATACAGGCTGACACTACACTTTGGAAGTGTATTCTGAAGGGGTACGGAGAAGATGAATGGTGCTGGAAACTCGAGAGCCTCCTAGGTTCCCTGCCAGGACTATTGCGTGACGAACACGGACTCTTCTATGTAGCTGTGTCATATCCCGTGTTCTGGACCTGGACCTATCACACACATCATTTCTGGATTTCCAGTGTAGGACTTGTAGTCCTTGTAGCCTCGTAGAGGCTATTTTTGCAGTGTCCCTCAGGTCCTACCTAGCGCAGCACGTGCTATCACTACCATGGCGCGCATCCTTCCTATCGTCAGCCGACGGCCACCCCTCACGCATCCGCTTCGGTTCGCATCCGCTTTTCATTGGTTCGTCACGCATCCTTCCTCTGTCCTATCCATGTCCTCCGCTTGTCCATTGGTGTGTATTTTATCTCATTCGCATTAGACTGATTGACTGATTATATTTCCGAAGGTGATATTGCATATGTTTCGTCACTTGCGTTATAGACCCTTAATACGTATTACCATTATCTTCTCGGTTCTGAACAGCGCTACATGCGCTACCATATATACTTTAGACTTAGGAATTTTTCATGTATCTTCTTTTCCCGCTATTGAAATTATCATCCGTTTGCACGCAACACTCAGACTCTAAGTCTAAAAACCTTCGGCCGACTACATCGCGCACTGTATTAATGGTCGCGCTATCGTTCACACATCGCTCATCGCATCTATCATCAGAACTCTCCTCCCCCTTTATCATCGCATTGCATCTCCTTCGCATATCCGCTAGACGCACGTTCATATAAACCATTGGCTTTTCTCTGCATCTTCGCGCTCCGTCAAACTTTTGGCCACTCGGTCGCACATTGTATCACACCTTCGGCGGCTCGCTCGCGCTCTTCTATTCTCAGTTACTCTTACCAGTTTCTAAGTTTCCCCTCCATATTTTACTTAGAGGAATCGTTCTCAGTAGCAATCCCCTTGGGCCGAATCTATACTCACGTCCAGAGGTCTATTTGAGTTTTACCCCACTTCACCCTTTCTCCCCCTTTCACCCCTTCTCATCTAGCTATCATTCCTCACACACACTGGATCCGGCCGACTTCTATCTATTGTCCGGATCTGACCCGCATCTATCTTCCGTGCCTTATCCCTTTGTACATTCCTTCTCCAGTTAGACTATGCTCATTTTCCATACCTCATTTCATTTCCGCCTTGATTTTCCTATGTTCTTATTTCTGTCTTCATTTACTATTTTCCGATAGACTAGTGTTTGACTTTTCTATACACTCCATCCACAGCCTCGCATAGCTTCAGACTGTGCTGACTGATTCTCCGTTAAGTCCTCAGTAGTATATAAACCCTGTAGAATCTTTGTACTTCCTCAGTTCGAATATTATCTTAGACTCTGCTCATTCCCTCCTCTGTCTGACTTGAGTTTCTCCTCTCGTTGTCCTCCGCTAGTCTTAGGATCGACTCCTATAGACTTCTCACCTCCACCTCTACCTCTGGTAGTCCTCCGCTGTTTCCTTTCTAGTTCAGACATCGTCTGGATTAGTCTTATCCCTCGTTCCCGAACGTCCACTGGAATTCCCACACATCAGACATCGGACTCCGGACTCATCCGACAACCTTCAGACATCATCCAACAGCCTTTGGAAGTTAGGGGCACATACTCAGGTAAGGGGCACAGCACACAAGCTGAAGCCAAGCCCTTTGGATCCGACCCTTGAGCACATTCTTAACAAGCTGAATGACTAGTCATCCCATGTGTGGACAACCTGTGGGAACACCTCTTCCATGCCGCTCACAATGCAGCAGGAGGGACACTTTGGCGCCAATAAAATGTATGGCCTCCTGCATAACTCATACTACTGGCCCAACATGAGGCACAACTTGATTGACTCCTACATCCCCTCATGCATAGCTTGTATGCATAACAAATCTAGTATGAAGGGTACCATGGGTCCTTTGCATCCTCTACCTATCCCTGATGCACGGGGAGATTCAGTAGTGATCAACTTCGTGGGCCCGCTACTGGAAGACTCAGGTTATAATATGCTAATAACCATGACTGACAGACTTAATTCTGATATCCACCTCATACCTTGCAAGGACAATATCTCAGCTGAGGGCTTTGCAACATTATTCTTCGACCATTGGTTCTGTGAGAACGGCCTACTGAAGGAGATAATATCTGACCGCGATAAGCTCTTCATGTCCAAATTTTGGCACGCATTGCACAAACTGACAGGTGTAAAGGTTAAAATGTCCTCTGCCTACCATCCTGAAACTGATGGCGCTGTAGGGCTTGGAGTCCTTGTGGCCTCATAGAGGTCTATTTTTTGATGCATGTTGAATGCTAATCATTGCCCAAATCATTCCCTATCATATCCGACTCAATACGCACCAAACCCGAAAACATCGGACATTGGACATCAGGCATCAGACATCGGGTTTCACATCGGCTGATTGGATATTGCATGCACTCATCCTACCTATGTCCAGTTTCATTGTGCTAGCCCCACTAGGTGCGTAGTTACTTGTTTTCACATCGCTAACATTGTCAACCACATTATTACATGTATTCCCATAGTCCACAGTACATCATGTCTTATTACATAGGACATCAGACCCGAAATATTGCACTACTACTTTCGCCTATAGGGTTCTGGATTTCTATGTATCTACATAAATATTGGACTCCCCATAGCATCATCATTATCCGAGTAGAGGAGAATTGTCTCCGACGCTTAGGGGTCAAACCCGATATTTCGTAGTTCTTAGTTGACATTGCGAATATCATTATTCCTTCACCATCCATATCCATCATCGTTATTATTGCGCACACCGCTCGCTTTCCTGACACTCGCTATCACATCACTATTAGTTTCCGATACACCAAACCCAAACCCAATAACCCAAAAATCATCGGACCCAACGCTTTTGCATCGGACATCATAATTATACCTTCGGACATTGTTTCCCATGCTCGGATTATTGACCTCACATCACCCACTGACCCCCAAAACTATTCCCAGACCGCAGACCCCTGGGTCGAATGCACTTGTCACCAAGTATAGCAGACTAGGCAGTGCAAGACCACAACATAAAGATATCAGTTTGGAGCCATCTTTGTATAGCCCCACTCTGTGTTGTATACCTACAGCGCATCTGAACAGTCGAACAAGACAGTGACGCAGTGCCTATGGTACTACGTTAATAGGAACCAGAGAAACTGGGTGGCCGCTCTACCTCAGGTACATTTCCATATGATGAGTACAGTTAATGCAAGTACTGGTGTTGTGCCCTTCCAGCTACAGCTGGGACGAATGCTGCAGATGCTGCCTCCTCTTGTACAGGACATCACACAAGCTCAGGAACCTGAAGAAACTCGTGCACACTCACTGATGAACAAGCTGAATATCGACCTTATGGAAGCCCAAGACAGTCTCATCACAAGCAAAGCTTCACAAGCAAACTCTGTGAACAAAAAGCAATCACCTCAGGTGGTCTTCAAAGAGGGTGACCATGTTATGCTTGCCAACCGCCGGCAAGATTACATCCAGAAGGGAGACAACCAGGTTGCAAAGTTCATGCCAAGATACAATGGTCCCTACACAGTCATCGATGCACATCCTGAAACATCCACTTATACACTCAATCTGCCAAATTCACCAAACATCTTCCTGACCTTCCACATCAGCCAGCTAGCATTCAAAGCTAACGACCCTGCGCTCTTCCTATCGCAAGAACTGCCATGTCCGGTGAAGGTTCAACGATACAGCGAGGCACGAACAATGGTCCTGACTGTATCTATAAATGTTGTAAGGTCGCGTGTTGCCTAGTCTGCTATACTTGAGACGACAAGTGCGTTCAACCCTAAAGGGGAAGTGAGTGCAGCAAGGATCTAGTAGTAGGTGCCGAAGGCGCTACTGGTTGGCAAATGCAAAGCGCGGGAAAGCGCAGGTGCGCGCGAGGCGCGAGAATGCGCGAAGCGCAGGAATGTGCACGTGTGTATGCGGAAACAAGAGAGTAAGAGTGAGTTTGCTTAAGTGATGATTAGGCACTAGACAAGAGGTGGGAGATGCAAGCTGAGAGATATTATATGCGAGGTGCCAAGGAATAGATTTCAACTATGCTCTGCTGGGTAGTAAATGGGTATTGTTCTGGTTCAGTCCTCTGTCATTCTGGTGGGAGAGTAAGTGAGTAATAGTATGTACTGCTGGCGCTTAAGTATGGCGCCTAAGCGCTGTCATGCGGAGCCGAAGCGCTACCAAGTAAGGTATGTAAAGATATATGTAAGTAAGGGTCCATGATAAAAATAAAGATGGAACGATATGCAAATGTGAGAAATGGAAATATACGCACTAGGGAACTTGGTGGACAGTGGATGGATGCTTCCGGATGGCTGGCGCTATAGGGCGCTCAAGCGCAGGAAAGCGCACGCGCATATACATCGTGAAGCACGGGAAAGGCACGCGTGCGAGTTGTGCATTGCGCGGGAAAGCTGCGCCTCATGTAGGAATGGCTGTAGGAAGCATACAGAGTGATGCTACAAGTTCGTGCTGTATACTCCTTGGTGAAAACTGCAATATTGCACAAGGAGAGGCATGAGTCTCTACACTGGGTCTGGTGGTCATGGAGGACAGTCAACTGGAGAACTTCATCGATAGGATCTTGGAGGAATGAAAGGTTGGAAGAGGTCAACAGTACCTGGTTCATTGGGTCAGCTTTGGCGAGGAGGATGATGAATGGCTGCCACGAAGGGAGATAGAAGACTGTGAGGTGCTTGATGTCTGGGAGAAAGAAAGGTCTCAATGATGGAGGGAAAGGGTGTAAGCATGATGCTTACCTATGATGCATTCGGCCTATGATGCAACACATGACACATTTCGATGATACCTATTCATTCTTCTGATTGGACACTGCTTGTGACACGGATCCCTATATATACTGTCAGATACATGTACTGAGGACTCATTATATGATACCCCCCTTGATCTCATATGTTCATCACATTATCACTGTCTGATCTCTGTCAGTGTTGTCATTTGTCATCAATGACATTACAATGATGTCATATTGAAAGAATTGTTCCTCAGTTTCGAAACTCTATTCCATTCTACATTACATTCATATGCTTTAACACATGGTATACAATTTCAATTGGCATGTTTGCATGAAGACTTATTGCAAATGTTAACATTGATGCAGCACCAGCTAGGGATCTCTACCAAGGATGTTCATGTGTTTGTTCTGCCTGTCATTTGCAAGATTGTGATTCCTCCATGAATGCAGTTGGTCTTCAGATTCAGTTGTTGGACGTCGTAGGTTCTCAGATATCTGCAAGACAGTCAGACCCCTTCATCACCTTTTCCATATTCGTAGTAATATTCAGTGTTCGATGGGCGATAGTAGGGCTGCACACCGTCGCCGTAATAGACGGTTTGTACGGCAACCGTCGACGGATATGGTTGCCATACCGGCGGGTCTGCAAAGGGAGGCAGACAGGTACAGTGTACAGCCAAGCCATACACCGTACAAACCGTCTTCCATACAGCCGTCGACGGTACCTTTACGGCTTATATGGTCGGAACAGGGTGCTGGTTTACCCGGTAGCTTCTTGCCCTGAACCACCATGCCCTGCACCACCAACGACAATGACAGCGACGAGTCTGATGGCTTTCTGCATGTGCTTTACACTAATGGAAGCATCACTGTCAGTATGTTTGTTACAATATTTACTGAAACTTTCCTAGTTACTACTTGTTTTTTGTATCCTGAGCTGGCCTTTCTGCCCACAATGTCCTCGCCTGCCAACGAGCCACAATTCCAGACTGTCCTCGGTCGTGGGCACCGTGTCAAAAATACTGCACACCTGACTGAGAGTATCACGGCGGAATTGGAAGGTAGTCAAGATGTTCCTGCTGCGAAGTCTAAGCCACGGAGAAGCAAAAAGTCAAAAACCACCCAGAATCACTTCGATGGTCTTACCATTGAGGGTGACTTGGATGATGAAGGGAGTGACTATACTAGTCCTTCAAGCTCGCAGTCAGATACTAGTACATCAGACTCTGATCAAGAAAGTGATGTCATCAAAATCACAAATGAAGAGGTAAGTTTAATACGGCTCTAGAACATTATGTGTGCTCAACCTTATGCAAAACAAGATCGCTCACTTGTTACCTTCAAAAACAGTTTTGGAACACCCAAACAGGCGCAACAAGCGCAAGCGCTTGGCCAAAAGGTCAACTCGGACCACTCAGGCACCCACCAACAGCGGGGTTTCAGCCGCTATCACTACAGCAGCTATACAAGATAGTCTCATCGAAGAAGATGTCGTACCTGCTGTCCTCACTGCCAAGGTATAGTCATTTGCTGTCCCGTAGAGTTCATTACTTACAATATCATCAGGCTGCCAAGCGGAACCCGATATATTATTTCTATGAGGTTGTACAGCTGAATGCTGCGGGTCAGGCTGGTGACGCAGGAGACAAACACTATAAGTGTTATTTGGGTAATCGAAAGGTCCTCACCATCACGTGGGCGATGAAAAGCAGTCTGAATGGTAAGTAGTATCATCACTAGCATATGTTTTGGCTAATACAATATAACTATTAGGTTTGATTGGGCATCTTAAGACACATTTTCCACCTATGTATCGGTTATACCTAGTCATGAAGTCTCGTGGGACACCTCCAACTGAAGACGAGCTCAAATTAGCACGAGGTGACAAAGTTTCAATACCTGGTGAGTACTTACTCCATGTCCCAGGTGTCTGTACTTAGTTCTCTTCTTTGTAGGATCTGCTGTTGCTGTTGAACGAGTTTTCTCTGGTGGTCGTGACACGGTTTCACTGCGGCGTGCTAGTCTCAAGCCTGAGACTATCAGGACATTGATGCTCATGAAGGCGAGGCTTCGTTTGGGTCATTCGTAGTTGATTTGCATTCCGTATGTACCATACACTGCCATATACATCCGTATAATTCACCATACCATACCATCCACTTCGTCCACCACCAATGTCATGTACAGTGTATGGGTTAGCCGTATACCATATTTATACCATATGTATACAGCCGTCTACCGTATACGGTATGGTGTGCAGCCCTAGGCGATAGTTTATGTGTTTCAGTGAGAAAGAAACTACCAGTCCTCGAAGCGGAAGATTGCCGATCCTAAAAGCCCCATGGAGGAAACCTTTCGTCCGAGCATTCAGCGAGGTATGTATCCGAGAGGACTATAGAGAAATCAGCTCCAGCTGCCTCGCAGCAATCCCAAGGTGCATCATTCCAGTGAGACGACATAGAATTCTCATTGGGTTTGAATTCAAGTTTGAGCGACTGAACGGAAGGAGCGTACCTGAATATTATTACATTCATCATAGTGGACAAAATTCAACCCCTTAGGGAGACGAAGACGAAATTTGATGGTGTCAGTGCTGAGGAGCCTAGATGCTGTAAATGACGAGAATGGAACGGGGAAAGTTTTCTCACAGATCCAGATTCCAGTGTAACATGATTGATTGTTCTAGAAACACCTAGCTCGTCAAAATAATACAAATCAGTATCGATCTCTGACTTACTTTTGCTGAACAAGTAGACTTTATGTGTCACTGAGAGGTCTGTGGAGGCACATGAGTTATAGGAACTCTTCCGGTGCCTCTGGTCATCGTGGTAATTAAAACTGAGTATCAAGGTACACCTAAGATTCAAATTTGGCCTCGTAACATAATTTGCAAAGCCCAAGTAAACACTGGAAAACAATCTGAGTGGTGGTCTCATCCCATGAATCATACTCCTTTCTCTCTTCTTCGTCAACAGCAGCAGCAGCAGTGAGGAGCATCTTGGACGATCGTATCAATTTTTCTCAGGATACCACTAGTTTTGTTGGACCTGAAGTTTTACTGGAAGGCAGTGGTCCCGGAAGCTTTTGCCGTACACCGCTTGCCGCTTTTCGAAGAACTTAACAACGGTTATAGCTCCCTCTCCACACCTACCGTGTCAGGTCTCCCTGGGTCTTCATATAAGTTTTTTATAGTGAGTAGGATGTTTGTGTTCTTATGAGCTATCAATCGTTTCCTCACCTTATTTTCACCAGCCGTATCTTTTGTCGGTTTCAGCAGCAAGTAAGATCCGTGACGACATAGCACTGCTATACACCCAGCCTCGCGCCGCTAAGTACGTGGGTACTTGTACGCCTCCCTCTTGGATTGCGGGGCTTTGTCTGATAAATATAACTCCAACCAGCCGTCATCAATCGCAGGCGACCGTCATATTTAACCATTCCTCCCATCGTGAACATACCGTCTCACAAGCGATTCTGTCCCATTCACACAAAGCCTCGACTATCCCTGCGAGCCCCAGTGTCACAATAGTCGCTTGATCAGCACCGCCTCGTGTGCTCGGTGATCAGACTCTTGTGGTCAACCGGTCAGGGCCTTCACACCGTCAAATCGAAACAACCGATCTTTTGTTGGCTTTTTAACACGGATTTTCCCTCGCCCCTAGGGTGAACTGCCGACTGCGCTTAAATTCACACCTTCACTTTCATTCTGTGCTTCATCTTATCAGTGGACCCAGCAGCCTGACACCTGCAGGCTTGCTGTGAAGTTGCTTTCCAACGCGCCTGTTCAGGAACGTCTCAACTCCCAGTTGTCGGTTTTTGTCTTTTATCCCGACCCCTACATTCAAACTTAGGCGTGATGAATACATCTACCCCTGCCTCGCATGAACAAGCTATGGAAAATCAACCTTCATCAGATAATCCACCATTATCCCTGCCGCAGCCAGACGCTCGCGAGCGTCCATCCACAGCACATGCAAGTGCTTCCCCTTCATTAGGTCGTAGAACTTCTTATCCTCCTGTTCCACTTCCTGCTGAACGCCCTTTCACTGTTCACGGCACCTCAAGTATGCTCCCACGTGCTACATTTGCCGCAGGCCCATACAACTCCGCAAGTGCCCGGACATCGTTCACCCGCGTCGATGTTGACAGCATTCCGACCTTTGGAGCATACCCTGCCCTTCCGAACTCAAACTTGGGACAAGCCTCGCCAGACGCTACGGTGAACAACACTGAAGCAGTTGCACCGTCTGCCGCAGACGAACCTACTACACCAGAAAATGTTGTACCCCAGACACCTCAAGTGTCCCTGTCATTCCTCCTCGTCTCTGGCCGAAGGCGGACTATGTCGTTCGATCCAGCGATAACAATTGGAAGGGTCAAAGAGCTGGTGTGGAATGCATGGCCTGCAGGTCAGGGTTTCAAATCATTCAGTCCTGGATCTCGTTGTTATAACAGTTCTCATCCACAGACTGGCAAGATGAAAGTCCGCAAGCCCCATCGCATTTACGAATTCTTTACCTAGGCAAGATTCTGCAAGATGAGGACACTCTTACTCGTGAGCATACTTGACGCCCGTAATGTTTTGTCTTGCTCATATGGATGAATGGCATAATCACAAGATCTTTCATTCCCAACTTCTGTACCGTCGGATTCGTCTTCCCTGCCTACAATCGTTCATCTTTCCATTCGCCCCTCCAACATCTCAACGGTTGACGACACTATGAAGAAGAGACGCCTTAGCAATGCATTTTCGCGTAGGGGAACAGTAATAAGCAACGACCCGGAGATCGTACGCGAAGGTGACGATACCGTGGGATCGGGATGTTGTGGATGCATCATTTGCTAATGAGGGCAGGGGTCCAACGATTCAGAAAATTCATCGCTTTGGTCTGGGAACATGTCAAGCCAAGATGCATCAAGCTCATTTCGGAATGAGCGCAAATGCGCATGATATGTGCTAACATCATGCGGAAGAACTTTGTTTATATGGAGGAGGACTAGCTTTTTTTACGATGGTATGCAACGTATCTTTCGCGTGCTCCTCGAGCAAAACGGGTGGATATATAATACTATTGCAGCTAATAGATCTGATCATTACTTCTTTTCAACTTCAACTTCAATTCACCTATGATACATAGTACACATTCGGACAAACTTGAACTTTGCTTGATCTGGTTCTGAGTCAGCGTCCTGGGAGCTCGCAGTAACCACGATGGGGACGTTCACACCAGGGAGCTTACGCGCTTACGGTTTATGCTTATGCTTACACCCCCTTATCCGATTTGTACGTGGGTTCATGTGTAAACAAACCAAAATACATCATCCAGCGCCTCTTGTCTGCATTTAAATATTCATCATCCGGGTTTTGCAAGGGGGGATGATGTATATACTTGGGAACAGGAACAAATTGATAAAGGACTTGCAATTGGTCCCCTCTGGATAATCATGAGCAAGATGGCGAGGCAAAACGACAGAACTACTAGTACTAACGTCACAGATACTAAATATGCATTAAAGCTAACCATAAAAGCGAGTAAAAGTAGTGTATTGAAAGAGTGAGAAGAGCCAGGAGACTTGGGTATCATCTAAATTCATCTCAGTCAGGAGAATAGCGCATTCGCTTCCTCGGAGGTCGAGGTTGGGAATCATTCACCTATTCAGTCAGCTTCTCTCCTCGACTGACCAGATACCAGCGCCGGACTCTCTTTCAGAAGGTGAAACGCATCTCAGCATCAGCACGGCATTCAAATATAGTGTATTTGTGTTTGTTTATACTGAGGCTCCCAGGCGTGTGTGAACGTTGCAAGTATACGTACAAAGTTCTAAAATGATTCTCCAAAGGTTCTCCCGGTTTTCAGTAAGTCCCTGATACGTTGATTACTCTGATAAGCCAAACACATAAATTTAGACTTATACGACCCAAACTTGGGTGCCAGCTACCTCATAAAAAGTAATATCATCTCCGAGTGCTGATCCGACGAGGCTTCTACCCTCCCTGACTTGTCATGAATTTCATTATAATGGCCGTGAGCGACTCTCTCTCACTTACCATTCCCCGGCACCCCCATGGGTCGAGTCTCTCACAGGTCCGTTGCAATCATCGTGGTTTCCTGCGTTCTAGGGATCACCTTGCGCAACGTCGTATTTGTACCACCCAATAACAGCTTCGAACTTGTAATATCAACACTGGACCCAGATTCTCCCACGTCTCCATTCCCTCCCATATCTCACGATTATTTTGCAGAGGATGATCAACTAGACTTGGTTGATGACATTGTAGACACTGTTCAAGTGCAGGAGGAACGTCAGCCCCTTCCCCTCAGTGATCACTATTACGGCGATGACGGGTTGGTCATAGTCAACCCAAATGGACGTCATCCGATTCTTGAGCTTATAGAGCGAGCGGAGAAGGCTTGGTCGAAGAAGCTCGGAAGCGCAAGCAAGACACTACCCGAAGCTGTTGCAGAATACAAACGAAGATATCACAGGCCTCCTCCAATTCACTTCGAAAAATGGTACGTGGTCAGCATGGAAACCAAGTTTGAACGAGCTTCATAGAAAAATTCCCGTTGGGCCTGTAGGTGGGATTATGTAGTGGCAAACAACGTCCAACTTCCAGACGAATACGACGAGATATATAAAGACCTGGAACCTTACTGGGGTATTGACCCCCTGGACTTCCAGACGAACAGAGAGCAACTAGAGGCACAAGAAAATACTATTGTTCTTGCAAAAACAGGTCAAAACTCCTTCATCGAAATCGTCGACTACCATTTGCCACAAGATGCTACCGAAAGGCTTATTGGTCGCATTAACAATGTACTGAAACTCCTCCAGGATGTAGAAGATGCTCTTCCTCCTTTCCGCGCCGTTTTTTCGCCTCATGACAATCCCAGTATGCTATCAGATTATGGTATCAAATCGATGGCGCTTGAAGCGGCTGCCGCTGGTCACAGTACGTCCCTTTTGATTGATTGTTGCGCTGCAACAAGCTTTGCTCACACGATGTTAAGCTCTAAAACAGAATGAATTACCACCGGCACAGCGGTCTGGATGGCTCTCTGCCTGCCAATCATCATCTCCAGCGTGGCAACATCCCGTTGATCTTGATAACCCCCCTCAGCGTGCACCTAACAAAACCTTCATCTCCGACCACCGCCTCTCGATGGACCCGTGCCTGAATCCTTCTCTTCTCCACAACCACGGCCAGTTTCTGTCACATGATAAAGGACCAGATCCCCGAAACACACTCGTTCCTCGTTTTTCTCTCTGTTCGACAGTGGTTCATCATGATATTCGACCGGCTGTCCCTTATGGCTGGGTCGAGGACCTTCCTGTCTCAGACAATCCGCCATGGGAAGAGAGGATAGACGAAAGATTACTCTGGCGCGGTACTAATACTGGCATATTTCATGGCACCCATACCAGGTGGCGGCAAGGGCACAGAGACCATCTAATACAGTTTGTCAACGATATGGCAGGAACAGCGGATGTGCTTCGTTCGCCTCTGAATGACTCTGAGCCTGTTGGAGAGCCCGTACCTATACGCAAAGCATACCTCAATCCTGCATTAATCGACATTCAATTCGCCGGAAAGGCAGGTTCCTGCGCGTTAGACCTCTGTGATCAGCTGGATAGACTTTATGACTGGAGAAAAATGCAGACGCTTCAAGAGGCTGGCCATTATAAATATGTTTTTGATGTTAGTCTTGGATTCGATTCGACGATTGCGTTTAATTATTCGCTACTTTCAGATCGATGGACATGGGTGGTCAGGGCGGTTCAAGCGGCTCATCACGTCAAATGCCCTTCCATTCAAAGCTACGATATATCCTGAGTGGTGAGTGCTCGTTTCATTTGATTCGTGCGAAATAAACAAGTCGTGTTCTTAGGTTTATGGATCGAGTTGCGCCTTGGGTGCACTATGTACCCGTACAGGTTGATTTGTCTGATTTATATGATACATTTACTTTCTTTCGTGGGGGACCCCAAGGAGAAGGTGCGCATGACGAGTTGGCGAAGAAGATAGCAACAGCCGGGCGCGAATGGAGCCAAAGATACTGGAGACGGGAAGATCTGACAGCATACACGTTTCGGTAGGATCCATCTTTCTCAACAGGTAGTCATCCTGACCGGTCGATTCAAGTTTATTCCTCGAGTATGCACGCGTCTCCAGCCTTGACCGTGATGCCATGACATACAAAGAGGACTCATAGTAGTACTGTGTATCATACTTATTTAGGCTCACGAGTTGATGGACCCTATAGGTAATCTTTCTTGACGAGTTGCCCGATTATTCCATGATGCTCTCATGGATGGCAGTTGCACAATCGGACTGCTTTGAGGAGAGGGGTCATTTGATCCCCTCCAAGGACCTGGCCGGTTTCTCAGATCTAACTGTCATTAGCTAGTCATTACTCAAGTACTCACTGCAATGTCGAACTTTGAATATGCATCTAGATGTCTGCCATAGCGTGTCACCCAGATAATATCGAGCAGTTAGAGATAACGCACAACTATTAATATATGTTGGCTCAATTGGCCTTGCAGTTGCGCCTCATGGCGATCAACAGAAAAGTGGCGTATTGATGATGATCGATATCGATGATTGTAGACGAGGGAAAAGCTTGGCAAAAAAGTGGAGTCGAACTATTCATAGAAGAAACTGAGGATCATGATGCGTGATCTTCAGCCATAGTCGTACAGCTAACGACTCGCATCGGTTGAGGTGATGGACATGGGTCAGTTGATAGAGGAGATGACGACGAGAACAAACAGCTGGTATTACATATGTAGCAAGCGGGAGCGAACCTGGAGCGAACAGAGAGCATTTGTTTGCCAGAGTTTGTGCCTAGGATACGTAAATCAATAATCATGCTATGCGGGGAATGTTATAGTTCGATAGGCACGCGAAGAAGATTAAGGGGTCCTTTTGAAACACCAGATTGCCAATTCGCTCTGGGCCGACGACGAACAAGATGAAAGCCACAGCATCTTACTACTATCGCACTGTCTGATTGATCTTCAGTGACGGTAGCAGGATGTCGTTTGTGTTCGTCCTTGCACAGCAAGAGTTGAGACCCATCATCATGTGCACCCTCCGCACTGTCCGCGACAGCCCCTGTTGCGTTGGACCGACCGTCTTCCTGCCGCTCGTGCCTTGCACGGCAGCGCACTTTTACCACTGACCGAGAAGCAATGCCGTATATCTTTGGTCTCAATGGTAACAAAAGGGGGAAAATCGCAGAAGAACTCACATCGTTATTGCGAATAAGAGCGATATCAGTGAAATGTACGGAAGTTTTGATGAAAGGTACGTCGAAACTCCACGCGAATTGACGTGAGGGAACGTGTTGTTCGAAAAGAACGTCGAAGCCAGAATAAGATCACATCGGAGAAGAGAACGGGGGGCGATAGGACTGGGTTACTCGTTGACTGTGTGATCCTTGGTTTCTAGAATGATCAAACTACCAGGTCCAGATTACTCCAGACAAAGCCAGCCGACAAAAATGTGTTATCTGGGAACCGAATTCGTTCCTGCGCGAAGCTAGCAAAGTTCACTGCCGGCACACAAAAGAAAAGTATTATGTAATATCGTACCCCTGAAAAAATTGTTCAAGGACATGTGAAGGTCAACCATAGGACGTTTTGAAGCTATAGATTGCCGCAGCATGACAGTGTCCATCTGTACACATGATCATGGTACAAAAGAAAGTCTGTTGTTCACATGTCCATAATAATACTACATCAATCTGTCCCTTGTCCATCGTGCAATCTAGATATAAATGCAGTCATAAGTTATCTCGATCATCCCTGAGTCATAAGCAGTCAAGAGTGAAGTAAAACTACGCAGGTTATACTGGCATGCCACGGTAATGCAGCTTTTTGAACATGAGTGGCCATGAACCGATCACGGCAATCGGGGCCGCAATGAGAAACATCACTACCGCGCTCCACCCATTGTTATCGTAGTTCCGGGTGGATTTCCCACTTTGACGTGTAGCCGTTACCCTTGTAGGAGGGGTGGTTGTCGTTCCAGTGGCAGTGGCAGATGGTAGAGCAGAGGTATATGCACGAACATATGATATGTTGAAATATGCATCATCATATCGTGGACTTCCAGGCCCGACTACGCAGTCCTCGTACTGTATGACAAGCGTTTGAGATAAAAAATGTCATTTTCAGCTATGAGCACTCACACATTGACCTGTTGGACCTGCGTTGGCACACGTCGAAGCATAGTTTGATCCAACACCTGCCCTATATGTAACATGATTATGAAGGTCATGCGCTACGAGGTATGGCAGGACTCACCAGACTCCGCAAAGAGTAATATCTAAAACCAGGTTCTGCGGGGTGTAGAACTGGGTAATGTTGCATGTGTTAGAAAAATAACTGGCATGCGGAGTTCCCCATTGAGTGACGTCCACCGAAGATGAGTTAGCTTGATTGATGGAAGCAGGTATGTTGGGGCGCTGAAAAATATGTCAGCACATTACAATATTTATTAAACCCAGGAGTACGCCGCACACTCCAGAACCAGATACTACAAGTGATTGTTAGCCATAAGGATGGTGAGGATGCAACACGTGCAACTACGTACAAGATACCCGATACATCAAATTGCGTTGCCCAAACTCCCCCACCAGCTGCCGCAAAATCGCCTGCATAACTATTCGGAGAAGTTTCCGCCACTGTGCATCCAGGGGGTTGAGAACAGTCGGTCGTTGGACCGCTTATACCAAGTTGATATTCTGATCCATTATCAGTGCATCCTGGCGTGGTATGAATACTCATTTGGTTAAAAGTCATCATATTGATGGCCTCGATGATATCTATTTCCCCATCCTCCGGCCAGTTGGGCCCTACAAAGTCGCGTCAGTGGGTGAAATCAAAACCAACGGCATCACGCGCACCAAAAGTCCAAAATGCGGGCCATACCTCAAGTAAATAGTTCAGATACTAACAGCAAGTGAATCAAGTCTCATAACATACCGAGCATCCAAACGGTATGTGACTGAGGTCGATTATCCAAACGCTTCCGATATCATATGTGTCTTGACTTGTTATGCGAACCTGTCGAGCGCTAATAAGTACCCGGTGCTCGCCTCTTGTGTTTTGCGTACTGTGCTACGGTTCTGGCCCAAAGGCACGTTTGTTGTGTTGTCCACTTTGATAATGGCATTTCCTCGACTGTCTATGTACGCCAGCTTCTGACTGGCTGCATAGGACTCGTTGGCCCACATGACATTACCTGCATCATGTTTTATACTGTAGCAGAATATAAGGAATGGCGGATACGATGCTCACCTGCAGTTAGGTTGTCATAATCGTTGTAAAAGTCCCAGCGATCGAAGAAGCTCTGCCCCGAGTATTCGCGGATGAGACTATAGCCATTCACAGAAGATATATAGGACGCAAAGACCCCAAACACAAGCCAGTATTTCATGGTGACGAAGTGTGAAAACATGAGTAGAGGAAAGCTCGAGGGCATTCATATACTTCGAGCGGCGATGGTCGGGCGAGAGTAGCCGCGCTACCAGCTGGAGAAGGGATGGTCTGGAGCTGGAGACCCTGTGGAATGAAGTATTACATACTTAACGGCGCGCCGCTGTCGCTTTTTCGGCGACTAGCCCGCACGTCTAAGTACTGAATCCGAGCAAGCATGAGGCGCTTGATAGAAGAAGTGCGTAACCGAAGCACGCGCTGGAGGCCTGGCCTTTCGTATCTGTACTATGATAGTGCTGATAGTGGGGTAATTACGTGTGGTCACCAAGAATAGTCACATCTCCGAACAAAAAGCCGACGCCATGTCAGGTGGTCAGGGACGATGCAAAAATATATATGTCTTTGGAGACAAACATAGGATGCGTTAAAGATCCGAAACTTGGAGCACATAGGACTATCGCTCAAGCTGACAAGCCTCGAATCAGGTGCTGTGGAAGCAAAGTAGATGCGTGGGAAAATATACAAGACATGGTTGAAACACAAAAACACACCTTCTGGATATCTCAGTGTATGATGATAGAGGGACATTTAAATTCCTATCCTTGTGTTGCTAGCCCTGCGCGATCGCGAGAAGTTGAACGTTGAACGTCCGAGACTCCGAGTCATGGCGATGCATTTTCAAACTCGATTCTAAATTTTCTAATTGCCGACCCATTAAAAGCCAGCCAAAACACAAAGTACTAGTATTACTAGCACAGTAAGTATTCTGGCTCAACAGCACGAAGCTTAAAGGTTTCTTATCACTTGAGCACTTGATATTTAATCTTCATACCGACGGGTTCAAGGCTGTTCAAGGCCGGAACAACTTCACTGTCTTCTATAGGTTTCTTCCACACAGCGCTGAACTCATCCACTGGCAGATCCTCAGGCTGTGCCGCGGACATTGACTCGGATATCCTGCAACGCGATGCTACGGTAACATTGAACTTGCATGCTGGCGCTTATTGATACGTGTTGATGCATCCGAGATGCACAGCTACTTAGCACAAGGCCCTACATGCGGGATTACATGATCACATCATGATCTGCCACAATCGCAGTGTCAATATCGGCCTTCTTCAACAGGAGGCAGTCAGAAGCAGTGCACAGACTCTATAACCCTTGCACCGAGCACATCAAAGGAATCAACGGCAACACAGCCCAGGTACAAATTATACCATGAGATGCAGCAGCGAAAATAGAAACCTATCGTCCCATCACGCCGGTCAACGTTTCAACCCCGGAACAACAGTCGTTAACGTATACAACATGTCACTGCTAGTATTAGCTACGTGGGGCTTCTGGTGGGTGTGCACGTTTTCAGATCAACCATAATGCTGTCCTGATGGTGATGCGTAGTGGTGTGATATCGTTCCACTAATAAAAAGAGAAGTTACCTCCGGTGATCGACGCCCAAGCCACTTCGAAATTCTGACCTTCTGTGCATTCTCCATTCCGAACGCCATGGAAAAGCCCTCCACAATGTTGATCGAGCAGTTACAAAGCGTCCACTCTCGTCAACGGAAGGTCATTCAACAACTTCAGGCAGATAACGCTAGATTACTCAGCGATCTCGTTGAGATTCGTCGGGAGAGAGACTCTTTCCGAGCGGAGGCTGCGAAGCTTCGCAAGGAGCAGGCAGAACTGCACAACCGACTGGATGAAACGTTATCAGAGTATCAAGATTTGAGGCGGGAGCGTCTCACTCTTTCTCGCGCATTCAGCAATGCGTCTTTGGGACGGCCATCAAAACCTAATAATAAGGTGTGTGTAATTGGTCACAGTGATTATGCGGCTCTAAATCATCCGATCAGGCGATGCATATCTTATCAGCGTCGTTAACAAGAGATGAAGCGAAAAGTCCATCTCTTGATTATAACACAGTCAGTGGTTGAGCTGTTATCATCAATGCATGATTCCATTACTTTTCGCAGGAGACGACCCACAACAGGCAGAACTCATATTCAAGTCGCAAGTTACCAGAACCTGTAATAACAGACGATCCCCAAATGGATCAGCCTGTTCGCCCAAGTCGGAAGCTGCCTACGACCGTGATGCCTGTTCCTAGGGTATCATTGTACGCACTCGACATGAACCATTGAATGGCGGGCCATGGGTATGAGTTTATGCCACCATGTCAGGACATGTAACGGAAGGCAATGCCAAGAAAACTACTTGCGTCTTGCCTCGTGTCATGTTGTTGTGGATATGTATCAGAGGACAGTGTTATCGGATGTTGGACTTGGTACTTATGTTAGGACGTTAAAATCATAGTAACGGTAACGCCACGTTGTAATGACACAGATTGGACCTTGTGTAAAACTCGTCAACTAATGTGTTGACCTTCACTAGCCACTTCTGCCACGAATGTAACCTTGAAATGGATTTACACTCACACTGAGATGCCAGTAAGTGCGAATTATCGTGCTATCTGAGACTCACAGGTAGGTATCTTGACTGTTCCATACCTAATTGTCAATACCTTACTACACAACGCAGATCTCTTAGCTGGCAATTTGCTGGCATTGCAGATACCATCTATTCAAAAGGTAATTCCAGTGGATAGGTCATTGATCCTCATGATATTCAGAGTTCCCCTGGAGTCGGACCGCGCGCCAAACAGTTACAGCAACTGCTCAATAACGAAGACTACATAAAAGAGGCATCCTCTATATCGTCCTCCAAAATATTTGATTTGATCCTCCATCACATCCTCATAACAATGCGTGTCTATTTCGTCCTCGCCGTTGTTGTTGCTTTAGCAACATTGATATCTGCCAGTGACGCTGGCACTTGCCCCAGCTGGTGCTTCTATGGGTCAACTTGTAAATACTGTCCGCACGAACTTTGCGTGAGTATGAGTAGTTTGCGGCCCGGATTCAACTACATTACTCACCGCTTGGCAGTTGCTCTTCGTATGCGTTTACTAGTCACTCGCTGAGCTGAAGGGGTGAGGTGACGCACAAGAACGACAGGAAGATACTTGTGCGTTTAATGCAAGCATTCAAATTGACAGGTTAAATAAGATCAAGATACAAATAATGATGTATTCAGTATCCGAAAGCTATAAACTTTACCACGGTGAACTCAGAAGTGATACGAAGCTGTAGAGGAGAGATTGCATTGAAACAAAGGACATGTTGTATACGAGGAAACAATGACAGTTGTTCGCCACTGCACTAGAGCTTCGAATCCAGCACGTGAACCGGGAGTGAGTGCATTATAGCCTCTGAAGAGGCTGATCATAGGAGTGTCCGTGTTGATAGGCCATGGATTAGGCAGCTCCTGTTGCTCCTCAGCAGGAACAATCAAGAGATCCTCATCGTCCTCGACGGCGTCTGTCGTCGTGGCCCTATAATCAGCCCGGGCCTCGTTCTCGGCAATGATGTCATTACGAGATGCTGATGCTTACGCGACTACTAGTTGAACCCACCGCTCCCGCGATTCTGTTTGGGTCTGGCTCTGCAACTCTAAATGCTGCAAGCAAATGCGAAAGGAGGAAGATAAGGACGCGTGTCGAATGACACGTGTAGTCACCGTGCTCGCTTAGTAAGCACTAGTTTGATGTATTTGCTCGCAGGCTCGCATGGGAATCAAACTGCACTCCTGTGTGGTGGTTGTTTTTTTGCTTTCATATCGGTGCAGTGTGGTTGATAGCACGATATGCGAGTTACTAGGAGTTTATTGCTGGGTTTATCAACGAATTTACTTCTGAACATATTTTAATGTCACTCGAAGAGATCTCGGAATGCGTAGAGGGTTCAAAGACTGATGTGTCTGCATTCCATAGCCTGAAGACATGGTTGTCAAATAGCGATGGAGAACCAAGAGGCACCTCTAGACTAAGCAAGGATCAACGGTAAGGAATACTTCTGGCTCCAAAGAGAGTAAAATTACACTCACGCGGAAGTACAAATAACGGACGTGTTCATAATCATAAGTCAGTAACGGCGGCTGGCCTTGGCATTAGTAGCTTCGCCTGGTGTATGCATAACAACTCACGGGATACAGGTCTAGCCAGAAATAGTAATGTCGAACCTTGTGCGCAGACCATGTGACCTACGGATACAGCGATAGCCCAGACAGATCCATGCGTCAAATAACGCTGTGTCTTATCTTACATGTCACTGATTGTTATTATGACATTGCAGCGCACCGTGTGCATCTTTGCGCCTTCTTCCACTGATATGGGCGTGAAAATGCTCCTAAACTCAAGCTGCAGACCTCAACCCCTAAGTCTAGAGGGCCGAGCTAGTAGATTACCGGAAGTCAGGAACGAAGTCAGAGCCAGTGAACCTATATACAAACCACGGTCATATGGCACCACGGACTGAGGGTATAAGTTGAGAATGAGGTACGCTCACAAATAAATCCCATAGATAAGTTGGGTCATTAAATGGGCAGTTCCATTGGCAGAATCCGGGTTGTGGTCCTTCACCCGAATAATGAGAAAGACATTTCACTAGGCTGCACAAAACACGTTGTCGATGGCCGCTAGCAGTGTCAATGGTAGGAGCTTGATCTATGTCATCCGAGGTCTTCCATTCAACTGATCCAATATCCAACATCACAGAAGGAGGGCTGAATACAGGATAGAAGGCAATCACCATGGAATCATCGACGAGCGTTCAAAGGATATATGTAGCCGTCCCTTGCGCAGACTATGGAACAAAGTTAAAGTTGAAGAAGTCAACGTGGCCATGGTCAAAGCTGGGTCATTCAATCCAAATGCGGACAACCAAAGAATGACAAACAAACGCGCTTTAAAGTATCACGTCGCGTCCTGTCTTTCAGTTCGCACTTCTTCCATTTTGCTGCTAGCGCTTATCTTACATCTTGATGCCACTATGGACACATCGTCACATCAGCCTGATATTCTTGCTATCGCAAGGGAGCAGCTCGGCCTTCCGAAACACGTGAAGGTAAGTACATATTAATTGGCGCTCGTCTGTGCGGCGTTTTTTGTGCGGCAAGGTTGAACATATTTCAGGACGCGTCTATTCCCAAGTCCTATCTCACAGCGCTTCGCCGGCATCTAGATATAGATCCTTATGACACCAACGTACGTTTCTATCATCCGGTGTCACATCAATACTTCTTTGATGACCTTAATTATAGTTTAGAGTCACGTTGCAGCCAAAGACAGGATGTATGTGCTCCCAATTGTGAATGTGAAAATTTGTTGAGTTAAATTTATAGATGGCGTGGTCACCTGCTTGGAGCAGGCTTGTGCTGCTATCAATATCCAATTGGGTGCCAGATCTGGCCGCTCGGGTGGCAAAGCAGACGGTTTTGGTAGTTTGGCTAATTACACGGTATGGTATTGTGTATGCGAGTTTTTTTTGCCTATGGACATAACCCCTTTAGGTCCATGCCAGTACACCGAAGCACAAACAAGCAAGACTTCTGCGCGTCAAAACCATTCATGCTGGAAAAGCGATCAAGAATGGAACAGTAAGTAAAATCGCGTTTTCTGCCAGCTCTATCATGACAATGATTGCGCAGCCAAACGTACTCACGTCAAACGTCGCCGTCGATACAAAGCCGCCACGAGGTGGTTTGTTGGCACAGCTCGATGCAAATCTGAATGTAGATAGTCTCTCCAGCCCAAGTTCATCTGCGCGACAAGCCCCAGTAATGAAAGCGTTCGTGTCATTGCCATTGAGGCGTGGAACTGCTGAGACTGCCGTAAAGCCTGAGCCGGCTGAAACTGTCATTCCTCGAAAGCGCACTTCCTCGTCTCTCGTGTTTCTTGGTGCGGAGAATGAGGAAAACAAATCTGGAGTTTCCACTCTCTCCGTATCTAAGCGCACAACCATTCAACCGCCCAAGGCGCCTGTCAATTCCAACACGCAGCCTTCGCAAGGCCACATTCCCGTACAGTTCGCAGATCAAAAGGCTGTGCTTCCTGTGGCCCACCGACCATCCTTGCACCGCAGTTCTGATGGAACCCGTTTAAGGATCAACAACATTCAAAACGACCTTAACTCCCTAGCCAAGCTTTCTAAATTGACGAAAGACAGAACCGTCAGTCAAGGACCTTCCACTATGACTTCCCAAGTCCCTCGCTACATCGGCGACAATACTGGATATTCTTGTCCAACTCTTAATCACCACCCTATTGCATCGGGATCACGGGTCCGTCTCGACGTTGCTATGGGGTTGGACACAGACTCGGAGGAGGATTGGGAGCTGCCTGGTATCTTCGGTGGTGCTGACACCGGTGACGCACGCTTTGACGAGGATGGCGACTTCTACGGGAGGGGTAAAGACCTATTTATTGGACCGATTGCGAACCCGGGCGAGTACGTCACGAAATCTTTCGGAATGAATGCGTTCTCACGTTCTCATTTCTGTGCTGTTTGCAGTATTGACAAGTTTCTGATCGCTGCTGGCAATGCGGAGCAATTCGATGGTAATGCCAGTGTCGACAAGGCCCTCAAAAAACTTGGATTGAAAAGCCTGTACGATCTCCTTCCAGGAATGTCCATTTCTTTGTTAGCTCACCAGGTTATTGGCGTCGCATGGGCGTTGGAACGCGAGAAATGTGGCGACAAGGGAGGCTGTTTGAGCGATGAGATGGGCTTAGGGAAGACGGTGCAGATAATCTCGGTGATCGTCGCCAACCCCTCCAATGACCCTATATGCAAGACGAACCTTATCGTCGCTCCGTTGGCCTTACTGGACCAATGGAAGCTTGAGATCGAGATGAAGACCACCAACAATTTGAAGTGTCTAGTTTACCATGGTACGTTCAGAATTGTATATGGGTTTCGATTGAATTCAAGTCTCACGTTCTCTTCTATTGAGGCTCCAACAAACCTCGCAAAAAGACCGACTTGATGAAATACGACATCGTATTAACTACTTATCATGTGCGTTTGAGTGTGATATCTTTCATCGATTACTGACTCTGGTAGACTCTTGCACTGGAATGGCCAGATCTGGAGGCGGAAGAAAAAGCCAAGCAGAAGGCTCAAAAGCGCAAGAAGCAGACCGATTCCTTTATCGAAAGCGATTCGGGGGATGATAGGAAACATAAGAAGAAAAAGAGAGAATGTGAGTCATGGTGATCACTGTGGTCACCTAGACTGACTTTGTATATAGTTGGGCTTCTCTTTCAAGTCCAATGGTACCGTGTTATTCTCGATGAGGCACAGAACATTCGCAACCGGCGCACAAGTAATACTTGCCACGTTTCTCTCTCCTATATACTCATGACCCTGCAGGAATATCTCGTAGCGTCACCGATCTTGACACGACCTATCGCTGGTGCCTCACAGGGTGAGCATCTCATCCATCAAGACCACTATTCACTAATTTTCGGACAGCACGCCCATTATCAACGGCCTAGTTGATGCATACGCGCTATTTCGCTTCCTTCGCTTCCGTCCTTGGTACGATTGGCAACAGTTTAATGGACACGTCTCAATCATCGAGAAAAAGAATCGTACGTCGATATTCGACTAAGATCTCACCTTCACTTAACCGTGCTTAAATATAGCTGAATTGGCAAGCAAGAGACTCCAGGCTATCTTCATATCAATTATGCTGCGTCGCAAGAAGGATTCAATGTTAGACGGCAAGAGACTCATCGAACTTCCCACAAAACATGTAGAAATGGAGAAACTAGAGTTTTCCCAGGAGGAGCGCGAAATATACCAAATGGTATATTCTACCAGTACATATATGCGTTGCGCTCATTGCACGTCTTTCAGGTCGAAGCTCGCTCTCAAGCTAAATTCAATCGTTTTCTCCGCGCTGGCACTGTCTTGAAGTAAGTCGCCCACTGTTCAGAAAAAAATTGAAAATCTCAATTACTACTTGTTTAGAAACTATCATCAAGGTACTTCGTCATTTCACCAACTCAATTGTTGTTAATGACTCGTTTAAAATAGTCCTTGTGATGCTCTTGCGTCTTCGACAAGTGTGCTCCCATCCCGCTCTTATTCAAGAGACTTCCGAAGCCCTTGTTGCAGTAGATCAGTTAGATGGCGGGCATGACCTTAAGGCTGAGTTGGCCCGCGCAGTTCGACTGGTGTCATCAGATTTTGTCACGAAGCTGAAAGCAAAATATTTCCAGTGCGCGATGGCACGTATACAGGCAGAAAAAGAGGTGTGTTTTTCTTGTCACATGGATTTCATGATATTGACATGAATATAGTCCCTGGATGCCACTGCCGATGGCGAGGAATGCCCCATCTGTATGGATACATTCACCGAGGCCCGTGTGACGGCATGCGGCCATACCTTTTGTCGCGAGTGTATTGCCAACGTCCTTAATGCTCCCTTTGTCCAAGACGCAGAGGACCTTCGTAAATACCGTAGTAATGAGAAGCCTTGTGAGTCACGCACGTAAAGCTTCTTGCCACACTCATTTTGTTTTGCAGGTCCTAGCTGTCGCGCACCCATTTCTGCGGATGCTATTTTCATTCGCGAAGCATTTGAACCCACTGATGCCGAGTTGTCTGGAGACGTGTCGACATCTTCCGATGATGAGATGCCCGAGATATCTGATATGATACTCCGGGGATCGAGGGGCAAAGGCGGGGCCAGGCGCATTCATAAGAAGCGTGCTGTGTATGACTCGGATGGTGAATCCGAAAATGACGACGACGACATGAGTGATTTTATTGTCGAGGATGGCGAGGATGAAGAACAGAAAGATGCCAGGCACGACATCAAGAAACGTCTGAGAAAGCGCCGCGCGATGGTCGTTGAGTCTGCTGATGAACTTGACGCAGATGAGAGAGAAGTGGTCATAGGCCGGAGCCCCAGGAAGGTGCCTGGTTCCATGGGTCAAGTCAAAATGATGTCGCGTTTCCTTCCTTCTACAAAGATGAATGTAGGTTGTCACATTTCGTTTGCGAAATCGTTTTAATGTCTCTCAGCACATGATGGAGCACCTAGAGAAGTGGGCCAAACAAAGTCCTGGCGACAAGGTGCGGCTTGACTTCCAAACAATATAGTGGTGGTAGTCTTGATGACATTTGTAGACCATAATCATATCGCAGTGGACCGAATGTCTCAAACTCGTCTCTGACTTCCTTGCAGAGAAGAAAGTACCCCATGTGAAGTACGAATCTTCTGATGATTTCGTACCTGCTTATCTGAGTTGATGTTATCTTTCGGTTTAGGTACCAAGGGTCGATGAGTCGCAGTCAAAGGGATCAGGCTGTCCGAGTGTTCATGATGGGCAATACTGCACAGGTTATGCTTATGTCTTTGAAATGCGGAGGTGTTGGGTTGAATCTGACAAGGGCTAATCGTAAGCCTTCCCGGTTTCTTACTTCGCTGCGTTCTGACTCCTCACAGGCGTCATCTCACTGGATCTTGGCTGGAGCGAAGCAATCGAAAGCCAGGCGTTCGACCGAGTTCACCGTCTCGGTCAACAGAAAGATGTCTTCGTGCACAGGTTGGTCATTGCCAATACTGTCGAGGATCGTGTTCTTGCTCTCCAGGAGCGCAAGGTAGAGCAAATTATACTTCACGTTTATACTCTGTTAATACATAGTATCAGCGAAACCTTGCGGATGGTAGCCTTGGTGAAGGCTCCGGAAAGAAGATTGGCAGTAGGTATTCGCCATCAGTCTTGGACACGTTGCTAATGAGCACTTCTATTGTAGGGATGAGTGTCCGTGAACTGGCAAATTGTACGTGGCGTGTTGCTCTTTCCTGCACGTTTGCTCATGCTTGGCTAGTGTTTGGTCTCGACCACCGAGGCAACCTCCTTTGATGAGATGCATAGGACCGCGCAACCCGAAATTTTCAATTATGTCTGCTTCATTCTTTTCCTGCTTCTTGTTCCGTTGTAAGATTGTTCTGGCCGTTATCATTATCCTAATCCATCGAATTTGTAGACTTATACCTTGCAGATGTTATACCTTAGAGCCCGTTGGTCTTTTGCAGTCCTGAGTAAATAACTTTAACTATTAGTAGTGTATAATTATCGAAGTTTCATGTCGCAGTCTACGTATTTACAAACTATGTGGAGCTACAATAGTAGCAGCGTAATTAACCAATCCAAATTGTTCGTCGCTCAAGCTCATGAAGCCACCTTGTACTCGTTGCACGAGAGCGCAGTCAAAACCAACACCCTTACCCTACGTCGTGGACGCCAGACCTTTGATTTCTGTAACCAACAACGGACAGGATCAGACAAGCTTGATTATTATTTATCACTTTCGAATGTATCAACTAGTACATCAGGCAGTGGCCCAGTGCAGTGGTTGTTGATATTCTTACCGTCGCCTTTCCCGGCTTCACTTATAGTAATGTCGAAAAATTCCTGTCGTATATGGAATATTCGCATGTATCATGAACCTTGAATTAGTATCTGCACCGATAATGATAGACACAGATAGTGAGGCCTGAAGCTTGATGCCTTGAAAGATGTCGATAGGGTACAGCCTCTCCATGGAGGGATACCCTACCGGCCCCCAGTTGATTTCTTCATATGTGCAAGAATCTTGTCTACTTCGGCAGAGTTCTTATCTGCAAGTTTCTGAAACTAATAGGTCGGATAAGATAAAATGATGAAGTGAGTAAAAAGTAAGTCAAACTCACTTCTTCGAGCTCAACTGAGTGCTTTTTGTAGTCGCCTTTTTTGACACTAGCCTGTTGTATTTTTCGAAGTTGTACCCGGGTATCCTCTGCCATTCGCTGAGCAGTCGCAGTCAACGCATTGCGGGCTTCGACTGTTGGCCTAAAAGAGAAATGATGAACGACCATGCCACAGGAAGACGAAGCGAGTGACCTAGGTATGGGAATCTTGATTGTCCTGGAATCCTGCTTCTGAGGAATAATATTTGGTAGCTTTGCGGCATATAGGGCCTGTTCCACTGCTTTCAAATTCTACTGGTGCACCAATGAGCGAATGTCCTCGAGCCTAACCACGACGAGGTGCTCACATGTTCCTCAAACACCGTAATAATCAAGGTTGAGCCATCTCGAACGCCAATGGTGGCCACTTCCTCGAGTTTCACAAGGTCTTTTCCTTTGCCTGGAAGTTCTACGCGTACTGGCGAGAGAAGGGCTGGGGTGACGCGACCACTTGCACGAGTCTCTAGGCCAGCTACCTCTTTGCGGTACCACTCGACAGCGGCACTCATCTTCGCCTCGGATTTTCCATATTCCAAACGAGAAACCTCAGAAGTGAGAGCTTGTTTAGATCCCGGGACTAGGTCTGCAGTGGATTTCGCCTTCGACCTCGAGGCGTAAAGCCGGATGTATGATGTTTTGGGTGACCGAGAGATACCACTGTGTGCAAAGCTCTGTGTCGGGCGAAGAAATTGAAGGCTGCGACAGGACACAGCTCTTGGTGAGCAGGAGGTGGCAAGCCGCACAGCACCGGGTAGTGACATGATTAGTATGTAGGGTACTCTTAAACTTGGATCTAATTTTTGCAGGTACGTTTGAATTTCCTAATTTGGATTTCAAAAGTTTCGTCGTACTTTATAACTCCGCTAGTCACTGATTGTGCCTCCACGACTCATTTCGACAAAGTGTGCTTGCCTAAATATTGCAACGGTCTTGCAATAGCATAACAGTAGTACGGAACGTTGCAATATAGCCCCGCGACAGAGTCATATTCTTTACGTCTAGAATTGCCTGGGGTTTGTCAATCGAGATATACTGATTTATAGCCGGATCGTTGCAGTCCTTATTGATTCCGCTGATATCCACGGCATGTTAGCTTTCTCGCAGTCCATCACGTCGTTCTGCCTTCCCCACACATGTTTCACCATCAATAGTACGTTTCCCGCTACGTCATTTACGTTCGCGTTGTTCCTGAAAGAACGCGTGCCCAAGTTGTAACTTGTGGCTCCCTCCACAGCATATCTGCAATCAGGTACATTTTGTGAAACCCACCTGTCGCGGTGATGAGGCCTAGGCCTGACAGTGGCGAGAGCTGATCCACCAGATTTGGGCTGTTGTGTCAAGAACGAAGTCTTCTGACTTGATCCTCGGTATCCATCGACAATGGTAGAAAAACCAGGAGAACGGGTCCCGGTCTTGGCCAAAAAATATTGACATTGGTGGCAGTAGTGATTTGCACAATGGCGCGTGGTGCAGGGCCAATGCGAACTCCAGGGGAGCGCAAGTGTTATCGTGAAGCAAGAGAGCGCCTTCGAGCAGTCGGTAATGTCATCATCGGACATCCCACCTATTGGCACCTCTCCGCGGAATTAATCAAGAGCTTCATGATGGGCATTACACCGACAAAGACCCTCCTTGGGAGTCGGGGATTACAACCACTTTCGGATTTTTGTGATATAGGACATACCATTGCAACCGCATCTCTATGGCGATTTCAAGGACTTTAACCCATTTCAAAGCCTTACAAGGTGTTGAAATCCAAATTAGGAATTTCCGACAAAGCAAACACACTGCCAAGGATATAGCACGGGTACACAGCCATGAGGCTCTCACAAACATCCACGAGCACCTCGTTGTCCCCATCGCGTGCCTGGCCCAGTGAATCTAAGGGCCTGACCGTATCTGACCGGTAACGAAGTATTCGTTTAGATCACAATTCGCTTGGGCGCTTTTGAGCGCAGTTAGGCGTCACCGATTGCACATCGGGAAAACTTTTGCCGCCAGTTTGACAGGAATACAATACATGCCTAAATGTTCGAATGTGAGTGTTGCACAACAAAAGCGTACATGGGAATTGCCTGTTGATACTGCCTTCGTTTAGTCCCACTGACCAACTGTTGTAAGACACCGTTTGTGTACGACTTGGACCGGACCATAGAACTTTTGTGCGACCTCAAGTACCGCCTGTGGCCCGGCGTGCAGATATCGAAGGCTTAAGCCGCTCGTAACGCAAAATTCCGGGGGCGTGAGTGGTGAAAACAAACACAGGTTTGAACGTTGGCATATGGTTTTCAAATCTGCTCCAAAGCATCTCTGATAAGATCTCCTAAATTAATTTGTGCCAGTCTTTCAAATTTCAGAACGCGGTTGCCCAACATAAAAAGCAGGGGAGGTAGTGTTTACCTGCCGTTCAGTCTCAATTCAAGATGTTATCCCTCACAATCCCGAAGCTTGCAGATGAGCTTTTCTTGCGACCCATCATGATATCGATGAACAGCTTGGCCCTGTCGGCCCTTATGTCATATGTGATGTCCGCTAACGGACGTATCGACTGGAGACCGGTATGGTCATTAATTTAATACTAGATAATGTCGTTCATGCAATTATCTTCGCAGATAACCGTCTGCGTCACGTCCGATATCCTTGCCATTGGCGCTGACCATCTTAAGGATAAAGAAAAGGAGTTTTCGTTGGACCGCACTATCACCAACGACCCATACCTCACCTGTTGGTTTATATATGCACGAACTTTCCTCACCGCCAACGCTGTGCTCCTTGCATTGGTACTATCTCAGTGTCCAATTTCAACGCTCCTCACCACGGCAATGTTTGTCGTTCCTGCCTTGCTCTGGACCACTCCGATCAGCTTCAAGAGGTTTTGGGTAATCTCGAGGTGCCTCCTTGGGAGGTTTGGCAGTAACAGGCATCAGCCTTCTACCTCTGCGCCTGTCCTGGTCATCAAACGCATTCCTGGCATGAAAGCCATTTTTAATGGCATCATTCGAGGGTATGTCTGCGTGTTCACCTTGAACGATACACGGCATGCAAACCAATACTCTTCAGGTGTGGCATCTACGCTGTAGTTTTTTCCGTGTTGTCGGGATCAGGCAATCTGACTAACACGCTGCCGTCTCCATGGAGCGTTGTTCAACTGATAGTCTGGTCGACCGTTAACCGTTCATGCCACGCAGTAAGTGAACCGCACATGATCGCACGATTTGACCCTGACTATATCTATAGATCATGACGGATGTCCGTGACTTTGAAGACGATATGAAGGCCGGGGTCCCCACTATACCCGTCCTTCTTGGTTCAATACTCAAAACCAAGGTTATATTGACGGCTTGTCATATGCTGGTTATGTTGGCCTTCATTGAAAACACATACATTATGGGAAGCTGTTCATTCGCCGCAGTTTTGGTGTGGATACTGGGCAGAGACTCGCCAAAAAAAGCGTTCTTGTTGAGCTCCCATTCGCAGTCCCTGTTTACCATTTGGTATTTGTTGACGAGGCAGTATCCTCAGTCATAATCAACAACATCAGGGAAACGTAATTCATTACACATGATTACAGAGTGCTACAGAGCGCTCTGTAGCATTCTGTAGCACGATCCAACCCGCTGATGACTCGATGAAGTACTTCAGGAAAGTTTCGAGATGCAACTGGATATATATGTAGATTGTTGTTTTCTTACCATAATTATCGTAACGTTAAACCTAGCTACATAGACTTTTTATGTGCATAAGCACAATTTTCCAGCTGTGGTAAACCGAGTTCTCTATAAAATGAATTTATTAGAGGACCGTCGCATGTGATCGCCTTGTGATATCAGTCGAGGGCCGAGGTACCTAAGTACCTGGACCTGAGCTTATAATAGAAATTCATTCATTCAGCGATCGGAATCCGCCGCATCCATGCATCAACGGTAGTGCACAACCACCACTGCCGCACCCATGAAGTTCTACTATCACTATCACGAAGTAGTGTGATACCACTGTAATCGTTGCGGTGTGTAGTGATTCCAAGGTGTTTGTACTGATTTGTCATGCAAGGTGTCCCTCAAGTAACAGCAGGGTCTCTGCAAGAATACACCGTGACAACTTGAGCATACTTCGTTGGACTCTATGTTAATTGTACAACTCGGGCATACTTGCATGTCGGAACTTGCTAGTACGTTACGTTCCTGACACTCGCTCGTACTTACAGTCATACAAGGGTGTCAACCGCAGTCTCGACAAGTCCCCTCATCACGCCGACGTACTGTCTAGCATTAGCTAGTAGCAATAGACACAAATGTATGCAAATGCACTGACCTGCACGGACTTTACGATTCATCGCGCGTCCGATCTCATTCATTTGACTATCTCTGCTGAAATTGACAACTCTCACCCGGTCCTGCCCACAAGGATGAAAGTCTCAAAGCACTACGCTTGGACATGCAAAGCACCTAGCAGCTTGATGGGTTGATAGAATGACTGCCTGTTGCACGGCCCAGGCCGGTCACGACGACAAAGACCTCCCGAAATTTTTGGACCTCGGTGTCAACATCCATGTCGGTCCCCACCCGATTCCCCACGTTAAATTTCGATCGACATGGCATGTCTCTGGCAAATAACTCTATCCTGATGTTCGCTCGATGCCGTAACAGATGATGAAGCATTCAAGCGGATGTGGTTGCTTCAACAACAATGCATTCACGCGTTACATGGGCCACATCCACTAGTAACCTCCGCAAAGTATCCTTGTGCGAATTCCACAAGCGTCTGTCCACTGAAAACCACAACTCTGCATGTGTTTGTCCATCGCAAAGCACAATACCATGACCACAGCAGGGAATCGTATATATACCTACCCTGATACTTACCCAGCACCATCATCCGCTCAAGTTGAATCGTACATTCACCTCACTAGTAGTATCCTCACTGATATTCTTATATAACCAATCATGCCAAAGGTAAGCCTAATCAGGCGCATACTTGATGCATTAACTTGAAGACTAACTCTTGTAATATTTAGACCTACGCTTGCTCTATCTGCAACCAAACTTTTCCCAAGTTCGCCGACTGCAAGGCACACGAGGCCATGCATTCACCAGAAAAGTACGTGTTTCTACCCTATGGTATGCAGCTCACCTAACTTATATTCACTCACAGAGCGTACTTCTGCACCTGGGGCGGCGGGTGTAACTTTGTGACATTGCATAAAGCAAGCTTCCATTATCATACTGATGGGCAGTACGTGGTCATTCATCACCATCATCGATTCCACCTGATCAACAATTCTATTTGATTTCATTTTAGTACGGGCGAGCAACGCTTCATCTGTCCTCACGATGGCTGTAACTACAGAACTCACACCTCTTCAAACCTTACACAGCATCGCAAGAAAGAACATGGGTATGTTCCTCGGCCGTGCAATCGTGGTGGTCCCTCCGCAACAAATTCATCCGGGGCCCAGCCGTCGTCCCAGCCTCCGTCGGCGGCAGAGCCCCTTCCCCTTGGTACATTCTACCAACACCAATACCAACCCCAACCCATGCAACCGCAGGCCATGCAATCCTATCCCACCCAATACCAACCCCAATCCACTCAATACCAGCCTCCCCTGCCTATCTACAACCAGTCGCTGGGAGTTTTATACGGCCCAGCAGATACTGCAGGCAGCTATACCATGTATACCGGACCCGCGATGGCCCCAAATGGGTGGACTGAGGGATGCATGTTTCCTGAGTTGATGCAGAGATGCCCTTCGGAGATGCCAGGGTATGAGTATAGGCGTGCTTAGTTCTACGTCATCTCAAGAATCAAGCGTCATTTTGTGTCGCTTTTTCTTCTTTCTTCCTTTCTTGGTGATAGTCGTTCTTTAGTTTTCCGTTTGTTTGTGCACCATGATGGACTCTGGGCACCCTTCCACTCGTTTATATATTTCATTTATCACTACGATGTTTTCCCTTTCTTGGTGATGGTTGTTCTTTGGTTTATAGTTTGTTTGTGCACCATGATGAACTCTGGGCACCCTTCCACTCGTTTATATATTTCATTTATCACTTTGCGATGTTTTCCCTGGAGGATAATACATTCTTTTACATGTAGTCCGTTCTAAGTTGCGAATGTTCACCTCCCTCAAGTTTGATTCAAGTGTGCTCACCCACTCATTCCACATGTAGTTGGGGAAGAAAAGTAATCAGTCAGTAGGTGCTTTGACACGTAGTCAGCAGTTCCAACAAAGTTCCAATGGATAGATTCAGCCGTGTAGATCATGTCACGTAAAGTTAACATTGACATCAAGGCAATGCACGAGAGGTCAGCAATATTTTAATCTCGTGCCCATTCTACTACCCAAAACGGCTACTTAGGCCATCGTAAATCAGGAATATAATCGCGCTACTAGGTATTGATCGAGCAACAGTGATACCGCATCCAGCGTAAAGCCCCTTCACACCCTGCGCCCTGTACATTGCTTTTGCGGTGCCGAGGAACGTTGGCTTCGGAGCATTACTGCCTCGAGGACGCAAGTCTTCCTCGGTTTGCATCGTACTCTTGATACTGTCGGCGGGGAACATGGAAAAGTTGAATATTCCGCCTGCGCATGCACCAGACAACGCAGATTCCCATGGGAGGATGTCTTTCCGTGTAAGCTCGGAGCCGCGCTGCTTTATTAGCTTTGTTCCGACGAACTCTTTCGTGGCGAACCATGCAGCTCCGCCACCGCATTCACGGATGAGGGTGCCAGTTTGGCCAAGCCAAAGGCCGCGGAGGCCTTCTGCGCGGATGACGGACATGAGAACGGCTATAGGACCGGGAAGGGTGCGAGAAATGGGTGCCGCGCTCGAGTCTAGGGCTGCTGCAGCAGTGGATTCAGGTATCGAGACTGAAAGCGGCTTGGGAGCAATCATCTGTACTTGCATTTTACATTTTACAAGTTCCACCGGTGTGCTAGTCAAAAACAAGAATTAATTACAACTCATATACCAGACGTGAGTGACTTGCAGTAAGAAACTAGTGATGGCGCCTGCGCCTGCACCAGCCAATGCAAGCTGAGGCAACGAAAGATCGTGCGACAAAGGCTGAGAATTGATCCGTCGTATCACGTCTTGAAGTTCGCTATATGACAGGAATAATGAAGCATTCTCTAGCATGGCAGCCACTATTGGCGCCGGAAGGCCCTAGGACCAGAATGAGCTCACGCCAACAAGGAAGTTCTACTGAGTAGAGATCACATACGCGGTAAAGACCTCTAACGCCCTCGTTTTTCCATGTTTTAACAAGACAGTCTATTGGTCCATTGAATCTAGCGGTGGTATCGAGGACTTGTGATTGTAATCGCACTTTCGTCAAGTCGAATGGGTGTTCAAAAACTTTGGAGACCATGCCTGCGATCTGTGTCACAGGAACTGATTGTCATTCTCGTTGGTCAAGAAAATTAATTCAGCCTTGGAAACGCACACTCCCGAACGTGATATCCTTTACTGCTCGCGTCGCAGACGGGGGCATTGAGGGTATGCTATCCCAAGATAATGGGTTGGATGCTGCCTCCATGTCAAGAATGAATGGGGTGATGAAGGCAGAGAAAGACGAGTTTCGAGAGTACTATGTGGTCAGTGCATGGAGGAAAAGCTGTATTATGCCCCATACCACCGCTCACAAGCGCTCGCATGTGAATTAACGTAGTGAGGCGTCCGCTTATGTAAACCACCATCCGGGTGGCCGCTTCGGTCTGGCGGACAGGCGGAGCGTGCAACCCGTGCACTTGACTTGCGTACACATTTACATCATCTTCATTCAAACTCGTGATAGTTCGGATCACTTTTATGTCTTCAAGGAGCTGACGAGGTACTTACTATATGTAGTACTTACATCACCAGCCAGCCAGCTAATCAATCGTCACAGCCTAAGTGTGAGTGAAGAACTTCCTAAGTCCTTTTCCTGTACGTACGCAATCACTCCGTATTACGGTTCTACGTACACTTTCTTAACTGTTATCCCACCTACTCACTTTCCCGTTCCCAGTCTCGGCGAGCCTCTCTTCATTCGTAAGATAACAGCAGTCTACAGAGACCAGCCTCTGTTTATGATAGCGTACATAACAATTGCGAGTGAATGCTGAGGAAGGAAACTTTTCGAGAAACGAAACTTCCTAAGGTCCAGTTGGGAGTTTCATTACATGCACAACACCGCCTTACAGATTGACCAGTGCGATTGACTATCGATCAAATGACAATCTCAACGATCGTCCATGGGAGCGCGTTCAAGTCTGACTTCCACGATGCCTGCAGTGCTGAGCGAACTACGAAGAATATCCCACGACCAGAGTTCTTCAAGTCAAAACCGGAAAACTGTCAGGATGGGATAGCACGTACCCTCGAATGATGCTGTTGAAATCCAGTTGAATATAGCCTTCATGCCAGGAACTTGTTTGTTTGATGACGAATGGAGTATCAGATATCGATGAACTATACCCTACTTCTTGACCATTCTTTGCAGGTATGAATCTCTGGTGTACTGCAGCAATTCGCCTATAATCGAGCGGGTCGTCCACAGGAAAACGGGGGTAGTAGAAATTGTAATGACGATAGTGAACCTTGATATAAAGGGATCACAGGTAAGCGATACACTGAGGACCAGAAACATGCGAGCAAGGTAGAACGGGAGGACGAAGCGTTTTGCGACAGCTGCTCTTAAAGTGGTCAATACCAACAGCAAGAATATCGCATGTAACGCATACAGTGATCTTTTGCACTATTCAATCAGAAGATTGTAAGGACTAGAATCCACAAACAGAGGGCTTACCGACCTCCAATCAAACCGTTCAGCGATCACGTAGGACACGGGGGATGCGAGCACAAGACCGTTCATAGGAATGGATGATCACAGCGCCAACGAAGCCCGAAACTGTGGGTTGTCGAGGTCAGGTCCTCCCTTGAGGGCTGAAATGTTATCTTTCCTACCATTTGTGCGCTCGATGGGACATGTCAGCTAGCTGCGGAGCTGGATTCGAGCACGACAACTCCACATGACAAGTGTATGCAGAATACCACACGATACCATTGCAGGAGCATTACCAGCCGTTTTTCAGGACGTCACCGATTGTTGAACGTTGAAGAATATTAACGGAGTAGTGTAGAATGAAACAGGACAATAGCAGGCAGTTCTAAGCGGATATCAGTCTGCCAATAGGACGGTGACCGGTGACTGAGAACTTGTGACGAGGGCCTGAGGTAGACTCACCTGGGTTGCCCTTACTGCGGCTACGGGAATCCACGAGTGCAGCCGCATCTCAGGCTGGGAGCATGACTATAGTGTCTGGCTCTGCTACTAGGTTAGATATTTTGGCATCCTCGAGGCCTCTGTGGTGAAATAATGGAGTTTAGAATAGCTTCCGTCTTTCAATCTCCTTATGGTGTACTGCGCAGGAATGACTCGGATGGTGGGGTCGAAAGGTACTTTTCCGTGCATGAGGGTATTCTCCTTCTTTCTCTCGCAGCCTCCTCTCTACATAATTGCCGACGTTGCTCTTCTTCCTGCCCTCTTTGTCGTATCTCCCGCAGGCGCTGCTGCCCGAGGGCTAAATGCTCTTTGTCTACATTGTTTACTGAGGTCCACAAAGCTGCTAATGATGGAGCTGCGTATTCGTCTATAAGACCGTCGTCAATTGATTGTCGACGTGATGCTTGGTGTTCTTGCGACGTGAAGTCAGGCCTATGGTCAGATGAGGGTCTTCTAGGAGCATGATTGAACTAAAAACGATACAAAAAGACGTAGATCCAGTAGCCAATAAGTACTGAAACCGACGAGGTGCGCAGGAGCAGGAAATGCTGCGCCACCTCGCTTATTTGCGGGTATTTAAATACCAGCCATTGCTCAATTAATACTACAAAATGTATCTGAAGTCCCTATTCTGCCTATCGGTCAGATCCAGGAATTCCTAGTACAGACAGAATATCAGCACTGCATATGAAAAAAATCGGAGGAGGCACCTTGTCAATTTTGACTTTCACACGCTTCCCATCCTCAGTGATTCGCTCGATAACGTATTCTTCTCCGTCGTCAACAGGCTCTGCATCGCGGATTCGGTTCTCTCGGACAAGAACAGCACGGATGACAAAGAGAAGTACCGGACAGGCGATATCGCACATCCCAATCACAGCCCATGGAATGTGGTTGCTATATATGATTGATGATCATCTTTCCTTCCTAGAGTCGGCTGAATGACCTACCGCGGCTTATACTGTGCCTTCCACATCAAAGGGCCAACTGCGCTGCCAATGCAGTAAGCCGAGAGCACAGTGGCGTTAGTAACAACCTGCAGGTTGTTTTTCATTCGAGGAGCGACTTCAGTAGCTGACAGAGTGCCTACCTTCTTCGTATGACCAGCAGTCACACTATTAAGCCACGATAACGACAGTACGAATGCGGGCACAGGGAATCCAGCTATGGGTATATGAACATAGAAACGCACTACAAGCCTCACACGCACCCAGGAACTGGCCAGCAAGAAGCCCAGTCTGATATCATGTGAGATGCGGTATTAAAGACGGCTCCGTAGACTCGCAGAAGCAAAACACATACCCGATTCGACCAAGGAAGCAGATTGACCAGCAAGACGCCCAACAACCCCGGAATGAAGTACATAGCACCAACGTATGCTCTGGAATTGGGCCGTCGTGCTGCAAGCCAAACGGCAGTGAAGACTGTGAAAATTTGAATCACACCAGGAATACAAGACAAGAGAGTCGTCTGTAGATAATTGAATCCAAAGGAAACGAGGATAAGCGATTGCTGGTTTAATAATGAGGCAGGCACATTGCATAGAGCCGCGAGGAGAGCGAAGAGCCATGTCTTGGGGTCAGTCAGGGCTTCGATCATCCTAGAGATCTATACGTCAGACATGAAAAATTGCAATTGCATCGAATACATACTGCTCCTTCTTAAAGTGTTTGTTTTCTACCCCTGTTTGGTTTTCCTGTGCTAGCTGTAAGATGATGGTTGGTCTCGTAACTTAACAGGCATGCCTTGATGCGCTGCACGGCTTTCACTCGCTCATCGGGAGTAAGGAACCAGGCGTTCGTAGGCGAATCAGGGAACAAGAACCTTTATCAGGTAGAGACGGTTATGGAGATTAGCCGCTAGGAACATTTGCTTCGTAAACTCACCAAAATAAGATGGCAAGGATCATCGTCATTATAGCGGTGATTATCATAAGCCTGCGATCTATCAGAGAGAATATGAAACAATGAAAATAAAATGGCCGACCATTGCCATGGTTCAAACCCAGAGGTGTGAATGTGCAAAGTACCAAAGCTGATGAAACCAGAAATTATTTGTGCTAGATGTTACTGGCTTGGGCGACAAGATCGATGATACATTGCAGTAAGCGCACCAATGCCAAGCATCATAGCTAGGTTCCCAAATATCAAATTAGTCCACTTCGTCAATCGTTTGAAAACGGAAGCTTACACCAATAACCAACCCGTAGCGTCTGTTCTGTTCGCGTGTAGAACATGGAGCCAACGATCAAGAATCCGGCGGTGTTCGACCCCTCACATACGCCCAGCAACAAACGCACGACAAAAAGCTGATGAAAGTTTTTGCACGCTGCATGACATGCAAGTGCAATTGCCCAGACGAAGATATTGATACTTGTGTATGCTGTTATTGATATTCACATTGAGAACGTATGTGAAGCCTACCTTATCCACTTCCCGACCGGGAATCTCTGAAGGGCAAGATTCTGGGGATACTCGAACAGAATATAACCGATATAAAATGCAGTGCCAAGCCTGAAAGATACTGTAAGGACTATGCAAACTCGAGTAGTGTACATGTCTCACCAGTTGAACCTGAAGTCAGTTAACCATGAGATTTTCGAATCTAAGGACAGCCTGAAGGTTATCTTACTCGTTTACAGTCAAGTGTGTGGCCTGCCTGATAACACACGTCAGCGCGCCATGTTTGGCTGGTCTCGATGCACAATCCTCACTGAATTCCAAGGATGGCCGCAGAACCTAAGGTTATCTTGTCTATGATTTGGATACTATGCGCACGTAAGCGCTGGTCTGTGGTGAACGCAGCCAACTAACCCGAAAAGAACTGAACAACGATCATCAGATGCGATCAGTTCATACAACTGAGTACAGCAGCCGACTCACCACACATCAGAGGCATGACATGTCTATCGATCTTCTTTCTGAATCGAAAGGTTTTTGAACGATGTCGAGGTGTGTGTAGTTTTCAGAACGCACCTTATTCTCAAAGCCTCATCAGGCTCAAGAGTCGAAGTTAATCCAGCAACGAGCTGAGCACCAGTGTCAACTTCAGACACAGAGATCCCTACATATTTCTTGTCCCTGGATGCAACGCTAGAGGATTTCAGACTCATTTGAGAGGACGTGAAGGCGATCTTGGCTACAGTGAAGGAAGAAACTTCCAGCGCTCGTAGGTTGGTAGTCAGGGCTTGCCAAATGTCGATTTGCCTATAATATTTACGCCTAGACTCGTGACCAGTCTAATCTACGCCGTCTCTTTGCCGTATTGATGCATGCCGTATCGATGAATCCCTGAAGTCTTCGCTGCCATTCCTCTTTCGGTTCCGAGTATGATGCATTTCGAGCACGCGCATCCACGCACTAGTCAAATGAATGATCATATATCTCTCTATCAAAGTGAATGTAATAGAAAAATAAATCCTCACCAAATGGTCATGGTGTGTTCAAGCGTTTCAAAATTTGCTCGATCCAATAATATTGAGTCCAACTAGTAGGCTCGTGACCAGCCTGGCGTATACGGTTGCACAAGTGGCGTGGCAGGGGCGAAGCGAGGAGTTTGAAATTTGATAGGTGTCGGTCGTGCCGGAGGTAGTTACGATCATATAGCACAAGTTATGCGTCTGCTCTCGCTCAGACTGTACGCTATGTTAAGTTTCAACGTTGACACCCAAAGCGGCATACCGGCATCTGCTAAATTTCAAACTCCTCGCTCCGCCTGTCCGAGTTCGACCAGTCTGACTACGTCAATAAATTCTCACCATCTCAAATTGACGCAATGCTAGTCAGACTGGTTACGAGTCATATTCTACCGGTACCCAAGATCAACTAGGAATCCGGATAGATGGTGGCAAGAGCTGTGACTTCTTCAAATCTTCAACTCGCCACTGTGGCACCGCCACTGCCGTGCACTGCCAAGCAAAACTAATTTTCGGTCAAAAAGAAGTATGATGCTTACGGTGAGTTACGGCGCCGGTGATGGAGCAACCGTGCGATTGGTGGATTCAGAGAAGAGATTGAAGATGCAGGCGCTGACGTGGATATCGCTGCAGCACTACATGCATAATATCTAGCTGATAAAATTTTATCTCGACGCTGATGAGATAGTATGACGAGCGCTTAGCGCTTAGTAGAGACACAGCTGGACCTAAGTATATTCGTCCACCAAAAGTTTGTGATCCATCTTTTCGTTCATGGCAGATCCCGACTGATATCACAGGGCGATGATGCATTTTTCTCAGATCTTCAAGCAACGTAATTGTATTTTAATGTTATGGAGATCTCGGCTTATAATAAGAAAATTGGGCTTATGCCTCTGAATTAAAAGTCTAGGTGGGTAAATAACTTGAAACGACAAGTATATAGATACAATTTGAATCTACGCCACTGGCTATGAACGTATCCTTCCATAGCCAGCACTTTGCAATCTAGAAATGTTACTAACGTACTTTAAGTTATTAATATTTGTCTGCCGATAGGAGCTAAATATGCCTCGTCAACAAATACCAGATAATAAACAACGACTGCGAATGAGAGCTGAACAAAAACGCCTTTTTTGGCGAGTCTTCGCAGAGTATCCACACCAGAGCTGCGGCAAATAGACAGCTTCCCATGATGTACGTGTTTTCGATGAAGGCCAACATAACCAGCATATGACATGCCGTTAGTATGACCTTCGTTCTGAGTATAGAACCGAGAAGGACGGGTATGGTGGGAACACCAGCCTTCATATCGTCTTCGAAGTCACGGACATCCGTCATGATCTATAGATATGGTCAGGGTCAAATTGTACGATCATGTGCGGTCTACTTACTGCGTGGCATGAGCGGTTGACGGTCGACCAGACTAACAGCTGAACAACGCTCCATGGAGACGGTAGCGTGTTAGTCAGATTGCCTGACCCTGACAACACGGAGAAGACCACAGCGTAGATGCCACATCTGAAGAGCATTAGTTTACGCGTGCATCGTTTAAGGCGAACATGCAGACATACCCTCGAATGATGCCATTAAAAATGGCTTTCATGCCAGGAATGCGTTTGATGACCAGGACAGGCGCAGAGGTAGAAGGCTGCTGCCTGTCTCTGCTAAACCTCCCGAGGAGGCGCCTCGAGATTAGCCAAAACTTATTGAAGCTGATCGGAGTGGTCCAAAGCAAAGCAGGAGCAACGAATGTTGCCGTGGTGAGGAGCGTCGAAATTGGACACTGAGATAGTGCAAATGCAAGGAGCACAGCGCTAGCAATGAGGAAGGTCCGTGCATACAAAAACCAAGAGGCAAGGCGTGGATCGTTTGCGTTATTGCGGTCTGACGAAAACTCCTCCTCTTTATCTTTGAGATGATCAGCACCCATGGCAAGGATATCCGATGTAACACAGATGGTTATCTGTGAAGACAATTGCATGAGCGATATGATCTAGTATCAAATTAATGAGCGTACCGATCTCCAGTCGATACCTGCGTTGGCGGACATGACATAGGACATAAGGGCCGACAGGGCCAAGCTGTTCATCGATATTACGATGGGTCGCAAGAAGAGTTCATCTGCAAGCTTCGGGATTGTGAGGGTTGACATCTCGGATCGAGACTGAACGATAGACAAATGCTACTACTTTCCCGGCTTCTTATATCTGGTGCATCCTGTTCCGTTACTCAAAGGAATTGGCGCTGATAAATTTAGGTTATCTGTACGAGATTAGAAATTAACGCTCAAACCTCGTTCAATCCTGTGTTTTTTCTGCACTGGCGCCACTCGGCGTTTGCATTGCTTGGAGTGCTTAGTACGTTTTTCATTTCTGCAGACTGGGCCAAAAGGCAGTCCGAGAAGTCGAAGTTCTATTGTCCGGTTCGGGTCGTTCGCATATACTGACAGTGTCCTACAACAGTTGGTCATACACGAAAGAAGTATTGAGACACACCCAGGTGTGCTGTGCAGCACTTACATTCGAACATTTCGGCCAACATTTGAATTCCTATCATGCACAGTTTGCGTTCAACGTTCTGGTTGCCTGTCGACCATCTGTTCGCTTGATTAGTGAGAAGAAAAACAAACCAGACTAGCCAACACTCCGTCGATGTCGTAGATTTGTTCCTGGAAACTGACTTGTTGCACCCAGTCATACCGAAGTACACCGTGAGCGTCACACGCAAGACCGCCGCCTTGTACTACGTTTGTCGTTTCTAGCAAATCTATCAATAGTTGATGGGCCAAGCACAATATTGAAGCCCTACTATGATGTCATTCATACCGAAATATTATTAGAGCGAGTTCGGTAGTCAGATTTTGACGATAGACTTCGGTTGCATGTGGTAGTACGGTTCCGGACGCCCATTTTTTTCGAGCTGGGAAGGATGAGGCGGTATATGTGCATTGTAATTCACTGGCAGAGCATCACCAAGAACACCGCCAAGTTGTGCCCAAGCTGATAAGGAGGCGGTGATAAGTAGTTATGGAAGGAGCAGGTGGTACTGAACCTTGGATTTTTCCGAGTTCGGTGCTAGCCGCATGACGCCCAAGATTTGTTGTATAAGCGTCTAATAAGTACCAACGCCAGCCTATATATGTAGACGCCCACGGCTCTACTGGTCTCGAGTCCGATCAAACCGAATATTAGATATTTGCCGATACCGACACGACCGGGTCACTGTCACCGACGCTTACGAGGTGCTGGTGAATGGATGTTTACGAAAAAATAGTTGTCTACCGCGGCTTGCCTTTATTTTTGTTACCATGGCGTTATTGATACTAACGGTACCACTGAGTTTGAATAGTAAATTCGAGATTCATGCAAGATTCATGTCAAATCAGTTCGAACTTCGGACATATGATAATTGTATGATAAGGCTATTACTTACGAGTGGAACTTACCGAAATATGTGACGAACTCCTCAGAGTGAATCTAGTACCTGTCGATGCAAGACTGAAAACTAAAGAAGCTTGTTGCCCCTGCTCGCCAAGAGCTATGTTTCGTCGTAGCCTTCAGTTTTTCAGTCCAACACAGAGCAGCTTTACACACAATGTCACCTTTCAGCTACCCAAAACTTCATATATCCGACGTTACGTCTCAAGGTAAACCCACATACCCCCGATGCTCTGATCCCGGTGAGTGTAACATCAGGAAAACCCCAACTTACTTAAGCTTGCCTTAAACAGACTTAAGTCGTACTTAGTGACTTAGCCTACTTTGCTAGAAATTCAAATTTGACATATTCGGGAAAAAGTTGTTCAGTCATATTAGCATACATATTTTGTTACAGGTTACACTAAAAAAATACAAAATTTACTAGGTAGATGATGCATGAGAGAGGAAACAAATGTGGCTAAGTTGATTAAGCAAGATTAAGTAAGTTGGGGTTTTCCTGATGAAGTAAGTCTCGGAAATTTTGGTGCCCGCGGGTTGGGTGCGGGTATGATTGACTCATCTCTTGACCACCCCAAACATCACACATCCGACTTTGTGCCCTGAGGTCTAAGGTAAAATCTACTGCAGATTCAGTCTCGGATCTAAATAAACTCTTACTTCTGAGGTCGCCATTTGGAATATGGATAAGATGAGTACCGCTGTTGAGTAATGCCCCAAAGAGGTAGCTGCCCTGGTGACTCGTACAAGTGTTCCCATCACCTCGCGAGTACGCATAGAACCAGGAAAAGGAAAGGACCTTTTGAAACTCGAGAGTGGCCACCATTGGCGGATGCTCTTACGCTGTTCGAGGATCACGTGAGCACCTTGTCGTGGTTAGGCTTGAGGACATCCACTTATTGGTGTGCCAGTAGAATCTGAAAGTGGCAGAACAGGCCCTATATGCCACAAAGCTACCAAATACTGTTTATCAGAGACAGTATTCCAGTACAATCAACATTCTTATACCTGGGTCACTTCGTCAGAAGTTCGTCTGCATGCCAACACACACTGGAAATACTTTACCTTCAGCTTCGTTACAAAAGTAAGATGACACCAGCCGAGCTGTAAAGGCCAGCTCAGCCTTGAGGTCATGCCTGCCATCCAACTGATCTGTTGAAATGAGCACTTCGTTAGTCTCTTGAATAAGAACGGGGATGAGCATGAAATATGTCAGATAATGTGTTTTGCTATTTCCCAGCTCAGATACATCCCTACTGAGACTAGTGTCTGAGAAAGTGAGTCTACTTCCAACGTGACTTTGACATGCTGTGTGTACGCCATGTACATTTCAAGGAAACCCGCAACTAATGTCGAGCTTTCCTAATGATTACATGTTTTCAGAAGACTGACTGAACTGCATTCATTGAACTTTCAGCACTCAATATTAGAACCGATCGAGGACTCACAACCATACCAGTGATAGGATGAAGAACCGTGGCGTCGGATTCGTTACAAAACTGATAAAAGTTACAAAGGAAATACTCGCCCAGAGCATTATTCAAGGATCAGACGGAACCATTTCTATCCTTGCTTGACAGAGGACAGGATCTCCATTGCCCAATAACAGCGCCGATTCCTTCTCATCCCATCCTCTTTGTCTCGCCGTCTCTTCAACCCTACGTACAATCTCCCTGTTCCAAAGTGCATTCTTTTCTTCTGATTCGTTGTCGATGACTTCCAGGACATCGACACCCATCCCTCCTAACAGCTCACCCAAAGGATACGCTGTTACAGGGATCTGTAACACCTACTAGAGCCCCAGCTCTCCCTACGCCTGCCCCCGCTCTGCTAGACTCCCCGCGCGGCGGTGCGCCGCCTGCGCCTAGAAAGACAGCGGTCTGGACCGCTATGACCCCACCCCATGGCGCTATGACCCCGCCTGGCGCTATGACCCCGCCCCTGGCCTAGACGGCCTTGTACCTGATCCATGGAGGCAGTACGCCTCATGGACACCCTAGATCAGCGCATGCATACAGCATGTCGCTTCATGAAGATCCGGAGCGCCCTTGGCGCCTCATGTATGAAGACCCGGAGCGCTTCTATGCGCCTCCTGTTGATTGCGCAGCTGCACTTGGCGCTGCATGTATGATCAGAGGTTAAGCCTCATGTATACTATCTCTCCTCATGTCTGGTTATCTTAGATTACCGATATACTATAGATTACAGACTGAGCTAGAATAACCTATAGTTAACACTATAAGAGTAGTTACATTGTTGTAGATTAACTTCACTTTAATCTACTAGGTTCTACCACAGAACTTGCTCATCTAAGCCTACCAGCTTCCTTGTGTGAGACCGCACTTCAAAGTCGCCCCCATACGACTTTGCACGTATCCGCTAGCCCTGCATCTCGACGAGCGCCGTCTTACCGAGATCGCCGGAGGAACCCTTGACATTCCGTCAAGGTTAGACCACGCTCAGCTTCAGTAGACTCACTCGAGTCGTCGCTGAGAAGACCTATCCTAGTTCGCACACGTCGGCCCACAGTTGACGTAACATACGCACCTGCAAACTCCCAATCCAGGACAGCTTGCATCTGCGTACCATGCATGATGATATTCCGACCGTGAAAGTCTCCGTGAACGAGAACAAATGGCTCGTCTTCAGTGATAAAGCTGGTCTCTAGCTGACGTTTCTTATCTCGTAGCTGCTGCACAAAGTCTTTGACAGATGTGAGTTCGAAAAAGTTGGAATCAATATCGGACGCGGGGGCATGGGTACAATGGTATATCTCTTTGTTGTAGCAAGCGAGAATGTATTCCTTTGTGGTTTTGTATGGACTGATGGGGTAGCATCTATTGGAATGAAATTTACCCTGTCTGAATGTAATACATTGATCATCAGGGAAATCAAATGCAAAATGCGACAAAGACTCACGCGTCCCTTGAAAAGTTTGCTTCCCTCTACGGTCGGTCCAAGGGCATAGCTTGTAGGACTGGCAAATCCGCCTATAGCACTGAAACATGTCTCCCCCATATCAACAATTATCTTGGCGATCGTCAGGGCAACTGAATGTTTCTCTACCTCGGTATAGCAATTCCATATACTGCTCAAAGGCTCGCCATCGATGTATTCTTGAGCAACAAATGGGTTCGGTCCGTCAGCGCGAAATGCGTATATCTTGGGGACTGGAATATTTGGACAACGTGCAGATATCAAGGATATGGAAGCGACCTCGTTTAATATTTGGTGAGGCAGGAGAGTATCTGGTTTCAGAAGGCGCAGAGTAAAAGACTTGGATGTTGTGGAGTTGTCCCAGCCAGAGAGTTATACATCATGGGAATTTGACGAGGAGGAAGAAGGGCTTCGAAGAAAGGACTTGCCCAAGATATCAAGTATACCTCATTATATCCCCCCTCGCCGAGCTTCCTGTCCACTATGACCTCTGATGTAGGTCTGTCTCCGGTGATGGCAGTGCTTGCATCTTTGAGGGTTTGCTGTAGTACTGGGATGGACATTGCGCATGTGGGCTGTATTATCATTGCTGCAGACAAAGAATATTTGAATCTCCGCGAGCATGTTTGAAGTTTATTGAGACGCTGGAACTGGAGCAAATATTAGCGCCTAAATCAAATTTGAGGGAAGTAAACGTTAATATTCACAACTGAGGTATTACATGTAAAAGAATGTATTGTCCTCTAGGGAAAACATCGCAAGTGATAAATAAAATATGTAAACGAGTGAAAGGGTGCCCAGAGTCCATCATGATACATAAATGAACGAACAACCAAAGAGAAACCATCACCAAGAAAGAAAGAAATTGCAACACAAAATGATTCTCCATTCTTGAGACTAATTACACCTATACTCATCTCATCCTCCAGCATCTCTGAAGGGCATCTCCACATCAATTCAGAACACATGCATGATGCATCCCTCAGTCCACCCATCGGGGTCCATCACGGATCCGGTGTACATGGTAATCGTCCGCGGTATCTATTGAGCCATATATGACTCCCAACAACTGGTTAGGGTCAGGTGGGGGAGGTTCATATTGAGTAGATTGGGGTTCGTATTGAGCGAGTTCAGGTTGGTATTGGGTGGAGTAAAATTCCAAGGGTCAGGGTGGAATGGGTTCCGGTTCCACGACTTGGGGTTCATATTGAGCAAGCTCGGGTTGGTATTGGGTAGGATGGAATTGCATGGGTCGGGGTGATATGGGTTCCGGTTCCATGACTCGAGGTTTGTAACAAGCAAGTTCGAGTTGGTATTGGTATTGGGCGGGGTTAAATTGCATGGGCATGGGTTGCATGACTTGGGCTTCGTATTGAGTGGGTTCGGGTTGGTGTTGGTATTGGGCGGGGTGGAATTGCATGGGTCGGGGTGGCATAGGCTCCGGTTGCATGACTTGGGGTTCGTATGGGTAGCCAAAGGGCAGGAGCTGTGCAGGGGGGAGCGACTGTACTGTAGGCTGGGACGACGAGTGGGCCTTGTATGATCCTATTACAGGGCATACAACTTGACTGCGCGGCAAAGGAACATGCTTATGTATGTTTTTGCAGTGGGCCGTGAGCAGGGAAGGATTGTGGGTTTTAAAGTCACAATCATCGTGAGGACAGTTGTGGCGTTGCTCGCCCGCACTAAAATGAAATACTCAATCAGGTGGAATTGATGACGGTGATAAATGAGTGCATACTGTTTATCGGAATGGATGTCATAGCTTTTTTTAATCAGTGTCGCAAAGTTACACCCAGGCCAGGTGCAGATGTACTTACTGCGTGAGCAAATATAAGTGAGGTGAACTGTATACCACTGTACAGGAGAAACACGTACTTTTTTGGATGTATGGCTTCGTGTCTCTTGAGGTCGACGTGCCTGTCAAAAGTTTGGCTGCAGCCAGGCCCCCCAGTAGAGCAAACATAGATCTAAATATGACAAGGATCAGTCTTCAAGTCAATGCATAAAGTATGCGTGTGAATAGGCTTACCTTTGGCATGATTGGTTATATAAGAATATCAGTGAGGATGTGACTTGTGAGGTGAATGTATGGTTCAACTTGAGCAGATGATGGTGCTGGGTAAGTATTAGGGTAGGCATATAAATGATTCCCTGCTGTGGTTGTGGCTAGGGATCTGCACGGGTACGGGTAACCCGCGCGGGTCACGGGTACGGGTACTACTGGGGTACGGGTACGGGTCAGGATTCTAAGACCCGCGCTCTTACCCGTACCCCAGCTATACCCGTGCCTTCGGTAATTTTACCTCTCATCCTCGCACACTCCTCATCTGCAACCGTCATCAACGTCTTCGCTCACCACGCCACTATCAACATCTTCGCACCCAGCATTCCCGCATGCATGCTACAACCGGCACCACCACCAACACCGGCACCTAACGCGCCTTCCCAAGTCCACCAACTCCACGTTCACAGCGCGCGCGCCCGGAACGCATCAACAAGTGTTGACGCGATGCAAACGCACGCGGACAACACGCGAAGATGAAAGGACAAGAGAATTGAAGAAGGGAGAAGGGATGGTATAGAGATGAAGGAGGAAAGAGGAACTCGAGGAGACGAGACTTTGGGCACGCTGGAAGTGAGTACTCACATTGAAGACTCTACCCCCAGCAACAACAATGATGTCATACGTGTCACGTCGCTGGCGCCTATCTTTGTGCGCCCAGCACTCGCACCACCACCAGCATTCACACCACCACCAGCTTTCACACCAACACCACCATCCACAATGCCAACACCACCATCCGCGTCACCTTCGCCATCATTTGCACCACCATCTTTGTCATTCGCGCCGGCACTAGCGCATACCCCAGCGACACCATCACCAACGACCACTACGCCATTCCCAACGTGACGGACGCCATGCGCGAATGCCCAGCGCGCGCCCCTCCTCCTTCTTGTGCCATCCACATATGTTCGAGTCACGTCAGCATTCACTGACATGTGCTGGACATATGTGCTAAGCACTGGCGGATCTATGACCCGCGGGTACACCCTTGATGGGTTGTACCCCAGGTCCTTACTTTGCTACCCACTGTGCAACCCGTACCCTTGCTGCGGGTGTGGGTTTACCTCGGGGTGCGGGTGCGGGTTGACCTGCCAACACCTGGGGGTTCACCCGTGCAGATCCCTAGTTGTGGCATTGTGCTTTTAGGTAGACAAACGCTTATGGAATTCGTACAGAGATTCTTTGTGGAGGTTACTAGTGGATGTGGACCATGTAACGCGTGATCGAAGCATCCACATCCGTTTGAAGGCTTCATTAGCTGTTACAGCATCAATTGAACACCAGGATAAAGTTAATCTATGGAGATGTGTACGTTGATAGAAACTCGACGTGGAGAGTTGGGTAAAGATTGACATGGATGTTGAATTGCATGATACCGAGGTCCGACAGGATTTTGGACTCAAATAACCATACGACAGGCAGTCACTTGACTAATCCCTAATACTTTACATGTCCAAGTGGTGTTTCGAGAGTTCGGTCCTTGTAGGCATGACTGGGCGAGAGTTGTCAATTTCAGCGGTGAGGTTGAATGCGCGATTGATAGAGTCCGTGCAGGTAAGTGCATTTTTTTTAGATTACTACTAGCTAATGCTAGACAGTACAACGACGTAATGAGGGGACTTGTTGAGACATCCTTGTATGAATGTTAGTACGAGTGAATGTGAGGGAAAGGTGTAACATAACGTACTAGTGAGTATGCCCAAGTTGTGCATTTTACACAGAAGCCAACGAAGTATGCATTCTTGCAGAGACCGTGCAATCAGATGGACACTGACAGAGGTGCGAAGTTCAAACAACAATGATATTCAACACTGGTAGCTTCGTCATGTGTCAAGCCCTTTGTAGCGTATTTCCATCAAGAGAAAAAAGTACAGCAAGCACAGCCTGAGATTGACCTCCTTGCGTCAAAAGGTCAGCCTTGTTACCATTCAGATGTTGCACAGCTGTAGCCGCTTCTTGTTATGACAAACGGTCGTGTGCGACTAGGATAATCTAACAGCGACAACCACGACAGTGGTACTGAGTGCTGAGAGTCGTCGGCCTTTACAGACAAGCAAAGGTTGCGTACTCGAACGTAGCTCGTGGTGGTTAACGAGGGGTTACGCTGAGATGATAGCGGTTTACAGACAGTGAGAGGCGTCACTGAAGGTACGAGTCAATGTCGAGCAGGTAGCTTTAGCGGGACAAGGAGTTCAAGGGTAAACCTAGTAAGATTAAAGTAAGGAACGTCTACTGTTAATCTTCGACCTTATATAAGGCTACTCTTCGTATCTAAGCTCAGCCTAAAGCTGGGTTCTAATCTGCTTATCTACATGAGTCAGAGATAGCATCCATGAGGCGGGCTTCTATCGTAGATAGGATCCACGTGGTATCCTTCTATCAGTACATGAGGCAACACGAGGCTTGCCTTCTATCTTGATAACATAAATAGGTCTTCTAGACCTATGTCGTCATATCATGTCACGTGTGGTCCAGACCGCTTATCTAAGCCGGCAGTTGCCGCTTATCGTCTATCGTCATCTTGTCGTCATCTATCGTCATAGAGCCAATGATGCTCTGTTATCGTCTATAGAGCTGGTGAGGCTCCAGTGTCGTCTATAGCCGTGCGGGTGGCAGAGGGCTCTCTGCTGGCGGGGGACTCGTGCCATGTTACTGTAACACTTCTGCACGGGCCAATTCTGCTGCGCTAGGAGGGGAGACAAAAATTCTCTGCAAACATATTTCCTTCAATGATATATATCCACAAGGGAGCGGTAGAAGCCACTTGCGTTTTTCTTGTGACCAGCAGCTACATCAACAGTGTGTTTCAAGCTTTCTCCTGAAAATAAGTTGAAATTCCGACGTCAAGAATGCATCGGTATTGATTGTGACGTGTTTGAAGGTCGAATGCTGAAATGCAGCGAACGGAGGGAATTGCGCCAACGAAGGGAAGAGGATGGGCTGGTAAGAGCTGCAGGACGAGGCTCGGTGTTGGTATCAGTGTCCCAGAAGTCCTTTCCCTATACCAGTGTCAAACCTGCAAGAGACGAAAAACAAAAGATCATCCTGACATATCTCGCCAAGCCTTGGTTGACGTGCAGCTGCCTGGAGACCTGACTAGCGTAAAAGATCTGACGAGACGGATAAGCAAATAAGTAGGGCATTGACAACTGATTGGTGCACAGCATCTATCGATCGAACTGTATGTCCCTAGTAAAGAAGATACCATAAGAAAGAGAAACACAGAAAGCTTTCCCTGAGATTCGCATCGGGTCTTGCTTCAGTCGCAAGGTGAATCATAACCAAACAAACTCACATGATCATCCCTGCGTGTCTGAGAGCTGCATCGAGGCTATATACATATATCTTTGCGCCCAATGCAGCACTGATGATATATCTTCCATCAGGGGACATGACAACATGCGTGAGTATATCGTTGTGCAAGAGCGGGTCTCCGACTAGCTGATCCGAGTCGGTCCTGAGGTCCCAGATACGAATTGAGTAGTCAGCTGCTGCGCCAACAAGATAGATTTGAAAGCCATTTTGTTAGCACAGCAGCATCAGGGGAATGACAGAAGGAGTGTTCGACCATCAATTCATTTGGAGATATTGCCATTGAGCCTACCATTCTTCCGTTACTAGTCCAACGACTCCCCACTGCACTCCATCTATTATCCACTGACAAATCAAACCATCACCTGACATGCTCAGTATATTGCAGCTTGTGCCCAAGCAGGCAAGGCCCCGAATGAATTTGGAATGACCCTCGATGATGCACTCTGGCGTCAAGCTCCCTGGTGGACATTCTGGCATTGGTTTCTTCCACGATGTGATCTAGGTATCGTAATTTACCAAGTAGGACGGACCAAACGGTGAGATGTGCTGTTCGCAATGAGTCATCCAGGATGATCTATGTTTCACATGAGTTCCTTGCTGCTAATAGCATATTCTTCGCTCACTTAGTCGCACCCCAGGTAGAGGCCATTTCCAGGAAGCCATTACGAGTGAGATATCCTGATAGTATATTTTACCATCCAACATCTTATGCTGCCATCATTGAGGAATCAGTTCATTCCTGCCTGTTTTTCGTCGAGTAAGTCAACAAGTATGAAAATGTGATCATTCACCTTCCCAAAGTATATCTTGGCGATATTGTGTACCATATGGTGGTGGATCCTTCTCCTTCATCCGACGAGGTGCGCTAACCACCGGTGAACTCAACATCGCTCCTCTTTCTCCACCTTTTCGTTGTGCTGATGTGCTTGACTCGGCCATGGCGCTGACAAAGAAAGTTTTTGATTACTGCACTCTGTACAGATGCATTGACAGACCTCGATACTATGAACAGTGAATATTGTCGAAGGCAAGGAGAAATGGTGAAAGTAATGAAAAGACCTGCTAGATAGTCAGCTGTACATGTTAAATTTTCAGGCACCTCTTTGAATTTAGCCTTACTTTGAATGTTGGGCAGTTCTCTACAAGTTCTATAGATTGCACCAAGGAGCGATCAAGGTATGAAGATGGCCGCGAGGAGTCCACCGGACAACCGAGTGCATTTCTGATATTAGTGCGTATATCTTGGGCATTGGAATATACAACGTGCAATGATCGATCGATCAAGGGTATGGAACTTTGTTTACATAATATCTGATGGGGGAGGGGAGTATCTGGTGCTTAGTTTCGGAAGGCGCAGAGAAAAAAACTTGGATGCCAAGGTCGAGTCATCCCAGAGATTTACTTATCATGGGGATTTGACAATGACTAGGAAAAAGGATTTCGAAGAAAGGACTTGCCCAAGATATCAGGTATACCTCATTATATCCCCCTTGGCCGAGCTTCCTGTCCATTGTAACCCCTGGTGTAGGTCTGTCTCTGGTGATGGTACCATGGTTGCATCTTTGAGGGTTTACTGCAGTATGGTCATGTCATGATATGGTACATCTTGCTGACAACTAAATATTTCAATCTCCGCGGACACGTTTGAAATTCATAGTCGGTTGAACTCCCCTATTAAATAGATTGAGACAGTTGATACACAACCTTGCGCACCTAGAAAAACTTGAACAATACTAATACAGAGCAAGACCGGGCTTCTTTCCAACATGCTTTCTGCTATCGAGAGTTCAGCATCAGACTTGGATTCACTGCCAGATAACTTGGTTTTGGAGGAGACTTTCAGAAAAGTCGCCAAACTCGACCCCATTGATTTTGGTATTTGTAGCCTACACTTACCCAAGGTTTACGCTTATTTGTGATGTTCAATCTTCAAGATCAATGTGGGGACGTGTTGAAGTTCCTTACGGAGCCAAACCCTGAGCAAGAGTCTGCGGTATGTTCGAATTCATGGGCGGAGCGCGAACAGTCATTTGATCATCGTAACAGGAGTTTTCTGATGTTTATTATGGGGTATACTCGACAGTAGAGCACATCATCGAAGAGAATGATACAGTACCAGGAAGGTCAAGGTTAGGATGAATGTCTTACTTCTCATGACTAACACCACATCATCGTAGATTGAGTTACTTCAAGGACAAACACATCCTCCTGGTCGAAAAGTTCACCAGTATTCACGAAGTTCCATTCCTTCACCTGGATTCAATATTCTGTGGTTTTTTACATGGTCTCCATCGCCATGACTCGGACTACTCTGTGTACGCCACAGTATCCAGGGTCCTTACGCTGCTCTATGCATCTGCTGTTCCAGACCTGTCGATTACGATGAATGTGATCACCAAGAATAGGATTCATGAGCCCAAGGTCCTTGTCGTCGGGGAATGTGCATTCGCCCAGGACACAGATTCTGTTCTTCGGAAAATCAAATATGAAATCGCCTCCCATCCAGAAGTCTTGATGGTCATAATGGTTGTGATTGAAGAACATCAACCATATCGCTCACCTGGACGTATGTCAGAAGCATGGCAGATGCTACTCCAGGACAATCTTTCACGCTCTTCATTCCTTTCGCTTCAAGGTATTGCAGCACAATCTCTTGATCAACCCGTCGTAGTCGCAGGCCATACATGGTGTCACCTCGCATCTGTTCGATTTCACGTTTGGGTCCGGGGAGACGAGCCGATCAACATTGATGTTGACAATGAATTGTTGGCACGTGGCGTAATTATATCTACAGAATACTCATCTGAGTTGCTTTATTGATGCCTTCGCTGCAGACCTTGTTTCCGAAACGAGATATGGATGCGGTCGACACCATGATCGAGAAGGGCATGGTGATGATGCGGGACTGTCTTGCAACTGTCTGCCAGAAGGTAGCTCCAGGCAGCAACATTTGTGCCATCCGAGAATCCGGTGTTACTTTCTGTCCAAATTGGAATCATTTGTTGAGGAACCTGAAACGTGCAGTCGACGGAACCGCCTATGGCCGATACCACTCATGGTATAAGTCATCCTCGTGAAGCACATCCACCCTCGATCACCGGACGCGCTCGTAACCAGTGTGAAGGCAAGCAAGGACCCTCATGTGTGGATCATGACAATATTCGTTGGTTATGTAGAGCCAAAGGTCCTAATTTTACACCATACCGTACTCTCGATCGGCCCGTTTTTCTGTATAGAGGCCACCGTCCTCGCACCAGTGTTTACATCACAATCTAATCGTAAGGTCACATGTATGCATGAAACATCTATTGAGACTTTGGAATTGCTGAGTATGTGTCAAAGCACCTACTGACTGATTACTGTTCAACTACACGGGGAATGAGCGGTGATCACGCTTGAATCAAACTTGAGGGAGGCGAACATTCACAACTTAGAACGAATTACATATCAAAGAATGTATTATCCTCCAGGGAAAACATCGCAAAGTGATAAATGAAATATATAAACGAGTGGAAGGGTGCCCAGAGTTCATCATGGTGCACAAACAAACGATAAACCAAAGAACGGCTATCACCAGGAAAGGGAAAACATCGTAGTGATAAATGAAACATATAAACGAGTGGAAGGGTGCCCAGAGTTCCTCATGGTGCACAAACAAACGAAAAACAAAAGAACGACTATCACCAAGAAAGAAAGAAAAAAGCGACACAAAATGACGCTTGATTCTTGAGTAAAACTAAGCACGCCTATACTCATACCCTGGCATCTCCGAAGGGCGTCTCTGCATCATCTCAGGAAACATGCATCCCTCAGTCCATCCATTTGGGGCCATCGCGGGTCCGGTATACATGGTATAGTCGCCCGCGGTATCTGCTGGGCCGTATAAGGCTCCCAGCGACTGGTTGTGGATAGGTGGGGGAGGCTGGTATTGAGTGGATTGGGGTTGGTATTGGGTGGGATAGGATTGCATGATCTGCGGTTGCATAGGTTGGTATTGAGCGGGATAGGATTGCATGGCCTGCGGTTGCATGGGTTGGGGTTGGTGTTGGTGTTGGTAGAATGTACCAAGGGGAAGCGGCTCTGCCGCCGGCGGAGGCTGGGACGACGACTGGGCCCAGGATGAATCTGTTGCAGAGGGACCGCGACGATTGCACGCCCGAGGAACATACCCATGTTCTTTCTTGCGATGCTGTGTGAGGTTTGAAGAGGTGTGAGCTCTGTAGTTACAGCCATCGTGAGGACAGATGAAGCGTTGCTCGCCCGTGCTAAAAGGAAATCAAATAGAACTGTTGGTCAGGTGGAATCGATAATGGTGATGAATGACCACGTACTGCCCATCAGTATGATCGTTGAAGCTTGTTTTATGCAATGTCACAAAGTTACACCCGCCGCCCCAGGTGCAGAAGTACGCTCTGTGTGAGTGAATATAAGTTAGGTGAGCTGCATACCATAGGGTAGAAACACGTACTTTTCTGGTGAATGCATGGCCTCGTGTATCTTGCAGTCGGCGAACTTGGGAAAAGTTTGGTTGCAGATAGAGCAAGCGTAGGTCTAAACATCACAAGAGTTAGTCTTCAAGTTAATGCATCATGTATGCGCCTGATTGGGCTTACCTTTGGCATGATTGGTTATATAAGAATATGAGTGAGGATACTACTTGTGAGGTGAATGTAAGATTCAACTCGAGCGGATGATGGTGCTGGGTAAGTATCAGGGTAGGTATATATACGATTCCCTGCTGTGGTCGCGGCATTGTGCTTTGCGATGGACAAACGCATGCAGAGTTGTGGTTTTCAGTGGTCAGACGCTTGTGGAATTCGTACAAGAATGCTTTGTGGAGATTCCTAGTGGATGTGGCCCATATAACGCGTGAATGCATTGTTGTTGAAGCAACCACATCCGTTTGAATGCTTCATCGTCTGTTACAGCATCGAGCGAACACCAGGATAGAGTTATTTGCCAGAGATGTGCACGTCGATCAAAATTTAACGTGGGGAATCGAATGAAGACCGACATGGATGTCGACACCGAGGTCCAAAAAATTTCTGGAGGTCTTTGTCGTCGTGACCAGCCTGGGCCATGCAACAGGCACTCACGCGACCAATCCTTTAATTCACTAGGTGCTTTGAAAAAATTTCGGTCCTTATATGCATGACCGGGCGAGAGTTGTCGATTTCAGCAGTGAGATGGTCAAAGGAATGAGATCAGATGCTCGATTGATCACAGAGTCCGTGCACATCAATGCATTTTGGTATATTGCTACTAATGTCAGGCAGTACGTCGATAGAGCAAAGAGGGATTCGTCTTGTTGAGTCTGCGATTGACATCCTTGCATGAATACACATCAGTGAATATCAGGAACATAACGCACCAGGAAATTTTGACGTCCAAGTATGCTAGCGATAGTAGTAGTCTGTAGAAAGCGGCGACAGTGGCTGTGCACTACTGCAATCACACGCGACGGTGCAATTTTCTTCTGTATCTCATTTTATGAAGAACTCGGTGAATCGGTTTATATATATATCATAGCTAGGAATTTGTACTTATGCACATGAAAAGTCTAGCCTAATAGGTATAAGTACAACACTGAGTACGAATGTATCCATTGACAACCAATGACATCTAGAATCTTTCAACTAAGGTACTCATTGATATTTTGTCGCAGACAATATTTCCTGCCGACAGGAACTAGAACTAGATATGCCTCGTCAGCAAATACTAGACACAAACAATGACTGCAAATGAGAGCTCAATGTTAACGTTGAACGCGGCCAAATAAAATGACCATATTCATAAGTTTGTCAGCTTGAGCTACTTCCTCAAACATGTTATCATGATATCATGTACATAAAGACTGGGCGGCCCAGAAGGATCTATCACCATCACGATGGTAAGGTCTCAGTTCACTGCAGGGAGCTCTCACGAAAATCTTCGGCGTCAACGCTCGCATTGCGCAAGCACGTGTTTGTCATGGTCTGAGTTGTAGGACTTTCTGTGTCCTACCTCTCGAGCTGCTCTGTCCGCTCACCTGAAACTCTTCCAAATTCCACTAGCTCTTCTTGGAATCCAACATAGTACCTATAAGTTCTTCATGCCACAAGCGTCAGCCACCGACAACGCCGAGGATCGACGTGCCCACAACGATGAACAGCTTCCTTCGCAAAATAACGTCGTAGGACCCATCGAGGAGTGAGTTACAGCTGCCTAGAATATGTCACTCGTCTAACAGCAAGACAGGGAGAAAATGATTGTTGAACATTTGGTAGAGCTACCATCAGGGATGTATATGCTTCCTCCTTGACGCCGGGCGTCTGCGCCGCTCTTACTAGAACTGCAGTTCGAATGCTGGACCTTCACGGCCGTGGGAACCTTTAGCACAGGAAGGTACATCCAATGTTCCACCAGTCGACGATTTAACTCCGTGAGTCCTTGTCAATAATGACACCAAACATACTCCTCATTTGTCTCAGCGAGGGGGGAAAGCTTGTGACAGAGAAGGACCAGCCGACTCTAAGCGAATTGTGAGCCAGAAACTTGAAGCCAAGCGATCGCAGCTGACGACGCCCTACATGCAGAGCAGATGTCATGAAGGAAGTATTACAGGTTCTCAAAGACTCGACGATTGCGTCGAAGAGTGAAAAGGACGAACGGTCTCATTTCTGGGGGGTGTACAAAAGAGTCGCGGAAGAACACGACATCAAGTTCCTCGAGCGATACACTACCGACATGGACATCGTCCTGATCTTCGTAAGTTTAGCCCGCTTATCTGCATTCTGTTTCGAGACTGATGTTCGACGAGTCTGGTCTTTTCTCCGCTGTCAGCACATCTTTCATTGTCGCGATGGAGTCAAATCTCAGTCCCGGCCCCAGTGACACCACGAATGCCCTTTTAAAGCAACTCGTGCAGATCGGACTCGGCAATCTCGCTGAGGCAGGCCCCATTCCCCTAGACCCAGCATCCACTTGGTCTCTGACCGCGCCGACCTTATGGATCCAAACGATCGCATATGCGAGTTTGTCCATGAGCTTGCTCGCTGCATTCGGGGCCTTGCTGGGAAAGCAGTGGTTGGGGTACTACAAATCGAACAGATATTGCCACGGCTCGCAGGAGGAACGAGGGAAGCGCAGGCAAGAGAAATTCGACGGCCTCGTGACATGGTATTTTGATGCTGTCGTGCAATCCTTTCCGGTCTTACTTCAGATCTCTCTTCTTCTCTTCGGGATCGCTCTTGGCGCCAATTTGTGGTACGAGCAGGCAAGCATCGCCTGGGTCGTCATCGGAACGACGGTCTTTGGATTTCTGTTTTATTCCCTGACTGTAATGGCTTGTTTGATATCTCCTGCTTGTCCATTTCAGACACCGATATCGACGATATTACGGGTGTTGTGCGTCGACAGTAAGATCATTTCCCCGAATTCTGGTGGTCATTCCCCATCTGAATCAACATTGTAGGGGTTCTACACCTGGTGTTTAAACGAGTTTCTTGTTATTTCCAGTGGCCCATGACGTTACTGCATGGTGAGTTATGTCTTCTGTGTGCACAGGTTTTGACCGTTTTATGTCAGGCGTGCTCAAACGATTGTTTAGTATCGTCAGATCGGGATGGACCCGACTGTCTGAAGTATTTAAAGGTGAGGATCTTATCTACCATTCAAAATATACTCAGTGCTCATTCACTCCCTAGGCCTTGTGCATGCGATAGGTACATTCACGGGACGATCTCTTCAGCAGTTCATCACTAGGCTTCATAACTTGCTGCGTTCTTCGGTTCTGCATCCGCAACAAAAGTCGTGGACTCAGAAGCACAACCACTCCACCAGGATCTGGAGAATGATGACACCCTTAACCTCGACCTCCCTGACATACCCACCAGCGATCTCGAAGCGCATAGCGTCAAGTGGCTACTCGAGACGTCTACAGATCCTGAAGTATTTCTCGCTGCTGCCAGGCTTGTCCCGCAGGTCAAATGGCCCCTGGATCTTGATGTTTCAGACATGCTGCATCAGCTGTCTGATATTTTTACGAGTTGCGTCGACATTCAGGAGCGCATCGTACCGTCTTTGGAGAAGAAGGCTTCGGCATGTGCAATGGCTCTAACTCATCTATACTATGGACGTGTTCTTAAGGTATATTCTGTATATCCTGATTGTGGCGAATTTCTTATCCGCGGGAGACAAGATCTCGATGTGTTTGTTCAGATTTACAACCGCTTGCCCACAGCCAACGAAACGGTGCTTGACATGACTATAAATTTTTGTCAATCAGATAGCAATGGCTGGAAGATTTCTTTCTCAGAGGCTTGCCCTGACTCCATCTATGAGTGGCTCTCACATCTTCTTCCTTATCACTTTGTAACTGGGTGAGTGAATGAAAACATAGAAAACCTCGCGATAACAGTGATATCAAAACTGCTATCATCTACATCCCCTGCGTCGAATCAAATCCTAGCCAATTGCACTCTTCTTGCTTGCGTCATGGTCGGGACTCTGGTTGACAAGAAAGACATAGTTCGGATTGATAAAAGGTGCTATTGGCTCATTTTGTAGTTTTTCTGCCGTGATTAACAAAGAGATCGTGTAGCTCTGCTCTGCCTCGACTCGGGGAGTCCCTTTTGGCACAATTCCAAAAGGCTCTCTGGGCATGCGATGGAGGCAAGCTCGACAAAGATAGTACAGGAGTCACACGCCGGGCATGGAAGCTCCTCGATATTATTTGTTGCATCCTCGAGCTTGCCAGAAATCACCTTTCTCCTTCATTCTACACCATGCGGTTGGACGTGTGCAGGAAGATTTATTCACAAGCGAGGTCATCCGAACGAAACGATGCCTCGGTTTCGTTGGCAGTGCTGCGAAAAGTACTGCATTTCACGTTCGCTGCTTCTGACGTTTCTCGGGACATTGCTAACCTATGGTCAACCTACTGGTCCGGCAAAGCCAATTCTCACTCCCCAGAAGACTCTGACAGGCTTTTAGACTACCTCGACTTCATCTATTCCTATGACCACGAAGCAGCATATGATATCCTTTTGTTACTGGGTAGTATGGGGGTGTGCTGCAGCCCTGCTAAACAACATCTGTTCATCGAGAGGCTCATCGCCTGCATGGACAGTAACATGCCTCACCATTTACGCCATGCCGCTCTTCGCGCTGCTCACAGTGCCCGAGAACGAATCGCCTCGATCGATACCATTGATGATGCGAGGCTGCGGGACATGATTTTGACCAAGTTCTCCCCCGCTATTCTGTCCGTGCTTTGCCCGCACCCAGGTACAACACTCGCCAATGATGATCTCAACCCCTTTCTCAAATATAACCGCGACTGGTGCTATCTCGAACTGGTCTGTACCCTCGCGAGGAATTCCGGCTGGCACCCCCATTTGTTTGGGGACCGCCACATAGATCGGTGCATTAGCATGATTTCAAAGTACTGCAATTCCGAAGTACCCACGCCGCATCCCTTTTACATAGCTAGTATCCTCCTCCAAATCACACCGACACAGACATCGATCACATTGCTCGATTCTGTTACGGAGCAGCAGTGGTGGGACGTGATGAGAAGCGTGTGGAAATATTCTCCATATAACATTGACAATGCACGCGATTTCAAGCTCCATCTTGTCCTTCTGGATGGCACAAAGAAGTATATGCAGATTGCTTCGAAATCTGATCTCGAGCAGCTCATCCCAAACGTGGATTAATTTGTCGAAAGGTTGGAGCGGGACGTGCAAGAGAAGAGGCGACTACATGAGATGGGACAGGAGATGCAAGATTTAGAGCAGGTTGAGGGGATCATCGATGCTGCGAAGGAGTTGAGGACTGCAGCCAGCAACATGCTGGAGAGATTTGGTCAGTAGTTAGGTTTGTAATCATGACTTGCCTGCTGCGTTGGAGTCTTGGAATAGAGGAAGTTACGGGCAGCGCATGCACAGAAGTGGGGAGTATCAAGACCTCAACGAAATCGATACTGAATCATCAGCCATCTCTGACTTGGTAGATGCTTGTAAAGCGTGAGGAACAATTGGCATGAGATGCAAATATCCGGGAGACCAGCATCTAAATGTCGACTGGGGGAGGTGAGGGTGTTCCACAGGGACAAATCTAGACAAGGTTCTGCGCTCAGCTGCCCCGGTCACATCCATTCGTTGATATGCACACGAAGATAAAGATGGGGTGACAGATGCAGACTTATTAAAAACATTTATCTGCTTATTGCAATTGCCTTTTTTTTGGCAGAGGTGTAGATCATAGCGCTGAAATCAAGAAATTTGTCCACCGGAAGCAAATTAGTGTTGTCTTGGTCAGCGTCGTCTGTCTCCTTCCTCACGCTCCGTGTCATTCTGCCCTTCTAGATCATCAGTTCTCGATAGACCATCCGAGTTTCCCTAGCATAAGCTTCGCAGTCTCAGCCTCCGATTCCGGGGAAGTCCGGGCGATGGGCGGAGCTTCTACATCTGAGATGCAGATGATGTTGTCAAAGGACATGAACTCACCTTCATGGAGCGCGGTTGCCTCATGTTCAGATGAAACTGTGACACGTAGGTCCTTCAGCAGCCGGCCACTGCAGAGCGATGCAAGAAAATTGTCGGATGAGCGTTGGGTCCGGAACTGTGGCGAAGGATTCAGTAGTGCGATCGACTAGTATGAGTGATACATACCTCCATAACTACTTTCTCATTCGAGCACGCGCATCCACGCACTCCATGCATGATCAAATGAAAGATCATATATCTCCCTATCAAAGTGAAATGTAACAGAAAAATAAATCCTCACCGAATAATTATTCATCGTCATGGTGTGTCTAAGCGTTTCAAAGATTGCTCGATCCAATAATATTGAGTTCAGCTTCTCGTGTCGTTCTTAAACATCTTATACTGCCACCATTGAAGAGGAATCAGTTCATACCGCTTGCTTCTCGTCGAGTAAGTCAATAGGTATTAAAATGTAATCACTCACCTTCCTAAAGTATATCTCGACGATACTGGGTGCCATAGGGTGGTGGATCCTTCTCCTTCATGTGACGAAGTGCGCCGTCCACCGGTGAGCCCGATATCCTCTTCTTTCTCCACCTCTTCATTGTGCTGATGTGCCCGACTCGGCCATGTCACTGACAAAGAAAGTTTTTAATTATCACACTCTCAGGCTGTACAGACGCGTTGACAGAGTTCGATACTACAGACATCGAATTGTCGTAAGCGAGGAGAGATGGTGAAAGTGATGAAGAGACCTGCTAGACAGTCAGCTGTTCATCTTGAATTTTCAGGCGCCTTTTTGAATTAATCTTTGAATGTTGGGGCAGTTCTCTACAAGTTCTATAGATTGCACCAAGGAGCGATCAAGGTATGAAGATGGCCGCGCGGACCTCACATCTTGCTGACAACTAAATATTTTAACCTCCGCGGACACGTTTGAAATTCATAGTCGGAGTTCAAGAGCATTGCCGGAACACCCCTATCAAATAGATTGAGACAGTTGATACACAACCTTGCGCACCTAGAACAATACAGAGCAAAACCGGGCTTCTTTACAACATGCCCTCTGCTATCGGGAGTCCAGCATCAGACTCAGATTCAGATCCTGCTGTTGGGAGTTCAGCATCAGACTCGGATTCACTGCCAGATGACTTGATTTTGGAGGACACTTTCAGACAAGTCGCCAAACTCGACCCCATTGATTTTGGTATTTGTAGCCTACACTTACCCAAGGCTTGCGCTTATTTGCGATGTTCAATCTTCAAGATCAATGTAGGGACGTGTTGGAGTTCCTTACGGAGCCAAACCCTGAGCAAGAGTCTGCGGTATGTTCGAATTCATGGGCGGAGCGCGAACAGTCATTTGATCATCGTAACAGGAGTTTTCTGATGTTTATTATGGGGTATACTCGACAGTAGAGCACATCATCGAAGAGAATGATACAGTACCAGGAAGGTCAAGGTTAGGATGAATGTCTTACTTCTCATGACTAACACCACATCATCGTAGATTGAGTTACTTCGAGGACGAACACATCCTCCTCGTCGAAAAGTTCAACAGTATTCACGAAGTTCCATTCCTTCACCTGGATTCAATATTCCGTCGTTTTATGTATGATCTCGAACGCTGTGACTCGGACTACTCTGTGGACATCACAGTATCCAGGGTCCTTACGCTGATCTCTGCATCTGCTGTTCCAGACCTGTCGATTACGATGAATGTGATCACCAAGAATAGGATTTGGCATGAGCCCAAGGTCCTTGTCGTCGGGGAATGTGCATTCGCCCAGGACACAGATTCTGTTCTTCGGAAAATCAAATATGAAATCGCCTCCCATCCAGAAGTCTTGATGGTCATAATGGTTGTGATTGAAGAACATCAACCATATCGCTCACCTGGACGTATGTCAGAAGCATGGCAGATGCTACTCCAGGACAATCTTTCACGCTCTTCATTCCTTTCGCTTCAAGGTATTGCAGCACAATCTCTTGATCAACCCGTCGTAGTCGCAGGCCATACATGATGTCACCTCGCATCTGTTCGATTCCACGTTTGGGTCCGGGGAGACGAGCCGATCAACATTGATGTTGACAATGAATTGTTGGCACGTGGCGTAATTATATCTACAGAATACTCATCTGAGTTGCTTTATTGATACATTCGCTGCAGACCTTATTTCCGAAACAAGATATGGATGCGGTCGATACCATGATCGAGAAGGGCATGGTGATGATGCGGGACTGTCTTGCAACTGTCTGCCAGAAGGTAGCTCCAGGCAGCAACATTTGTGCCATCCGAGACTCTGGTGTTACTTTCTGTCCAAATTGGAATCATCTGTTGAGGGACCTGGAACGTGCAGTCGACGGAACCGCCTACAACCGATACCACTCATGGTATAAGTCATCCTCGTGAAGCACATCCACCCTCGATCACCGGACGCGCTTGTAACCAGTGTGAAGGCAAGCAAGGACCCTCATGTGTGGATCATGACAATATTCGTTGGTTATGTAAAGCCAAAAAAAGGTCCTAATTTTACACGATACCGTACTCTCGATCGGTCCGTTTTTCTGTGTAGAGGCTACCGTCCTCGCACCAGTGTTTACACAATCTAATCAGAAGGTCGCATGTATGCATAAAACATCTATTGGGACTTTGGAACTGCTGACTTTGTGTCAAAGCACCTACTGACTGAGTACGTTTCTTCCTCAACTACACGGGGGATGATTAATGAGCAGTGATCGCGCCTGAATCAAACTGGAGGGAGGCGAACATTCACAACTTAGAACGGATTACATATAAAAGAATGTATTATCCTCCAGGGAAAACATCGCAAAGGGGTAAATGAAATATATAAACGAGTGGAAGGGTGCCCAGAGTTCATCATGGTGCACAAACAAATGATAAACCAAAGAACAACCATCACCAAGAAAGGGGAAACATCGTAGTGATAAATGAAATATATAAATGAGTGGAAGGGTGCCCAGAGTTCCTCATGGTGCACAAACAAACGGAAAACCAAAGAACAACCATCACCAAGAAAGGAAGAAAGAAAGAAAAAAGCGACACAAAATGACGCTGGATTCTTGAGATGACGTAAAGCTAAGCACACCTATACTCATACCCTGGCATCTCCGAAGGGCGTCTCTGCATCATCTCAGGAAACATGCATCCCTCAGTCCACCCATTTGGGGCCATCGCGGGTCCGGTATACATGGTATAGTCGCCCGCGGTATCTGCTGGGCCGTATAAGGCTCCCAGCGACTGGTTGTGGATAGGCGGGGGAGGCTGATATTGAGTGGATTGGGGTTGGTATTGGGTGGGATAGGATTGCATGGCCTGCGGTTGCATGGGTTGGGGTTGGTATTGGTGGAATGTAAGTGGAAGGGGCTCTGCCGCCGGCGGAGGCTGGGACGACGACTGGGCCCCGGATGAATCTGTTGCAGAGGGACCGCGACGATTGCACGGCCGAGGAACATACCCATGTTCTTTCTTGCGATGGTACGTGAGGCTGGAAGGGATGTGAGTTCTGTAGTTACAGCCATCATGGGGACAGATGTAGCGTTGCTCGCCCGTACTAAAATGAAATGAAATAAAATTGTTGATCAGATGGAATCGATGATCGTGATGAATGACAACGTACTGTCCATCAGTATGGACAATGAAGCTTGATTTATTCAACGTCACAAAGTTACACCCGCCGCCCCAGGTGCAGAAGTACGCACTGCGTGAGCGAATATAAGTGAGGTGAGCTGCATACCATAGGGAAAAAAACACGTACTCTGTTGGTGAATGCAGGGCCTCGTGTATCTTGCAGTCGGCGAACTTGGGAAAAGTTTGGTTGCAGTGAGAGCAAGTGTAGATCTAAATATTACAAGAGTTAGTCTTCAAGTTAATGCACGAAGTATGCGCCTGATTAGGCTTACCTTTGGCATGATTGGTTATATAAGAATATCAGTGAGGATACTACTTGTGAGGTGAATGTACGATTCAACTCGAGCGGATGATGGTGCTGGGTAAGGAGCAGGGTAGGTATATATACGATTCCCTGCTGTGGTCATGGTATTGTGCTTTGCGATGGACAAACACATGCAGAGTTGTGGTTTTCAGTGGACAGACGCTTGTGGAATTCGTACAAGGATACTTTGTGGAGGTTACTAGTGGATGTGGCCATGTAACGCGTGAATGCATTGTTGAAGCAACCACATCCATTTGAATGCTTCATGATCTGTTACGGCATCGAGCGAACACCAGGATAGAGTTATTTGCCAGAGATGTGCACGTCGATCGAAATTTAACGTGGAGAATCGAGTGAAGACCGACATGGATGTCGACACCGAGATCCAAAACATTTCTGGAGGTCTTTGTTGTTGTGACCGGCCTGGGCCATGCAACAGGCACTCACTCGGCCAATCCTTTAATTCACTAGGTGCTTTGAAAAAATTTCGGTCCTTATATGCAAGACCAGGCGAGAGTTGTCGATTTTAGCAGTGAGATGGTCAAAGGAATGGGATCAGACGCGCGATTGATCAGAGTCTGTGCAGGTCCGACAGTGCATTTTTGTCTATTGCTACTAGTAAAGTTAGCCTGTAGTACGTCAATGGAGCAAAGAGGGGATTTGTTGAGTCTGCGGTTGACACCCTGGCATGAATATAAGCATAATTGAATATCAGGAACATAACGTACCAGCAAGTTTTGACGTCCAAGTATGCCCAACTTGACATTGTGCCATTTACAACTACTTAGCGATAGTAGAACTTCATGGGAGCGGCACTGTGCCTCGTGAACAATCTTTCCCAACCAGCGCTTCCTGGATCATCGAAGTCGTACTCTCCAAATTCCGGCGCCTCGTCGAGGGACTTGTCATCGTCGTCCCAAGCAAAGCCTGCCGCCCATGTCTGCCCTTGAAGAAGTAGATGCCTATTGAACTCTCGCGCCAGACAAATTGGACCGTACACCAGCACCCAATCTTCAACTATCACACACCCAAGCTCAGAAAGATCAGAGGGAATAGAAGTCATAAGCGGAACCAACTCATCACGATGTCTGTGCGAAAGATGTTATATAGCATGTCTGTTGACTTCTGTTGAGCGAATGAATAGCGACTGGACTTCTCCCGACTACTCACAACCAAGACCTTCGCTTCTCGTGTCCTTCCACCAGTCACAGGTTACTTCGTCACAGTTTTGTCCTACTGCCCCCAACGCAGCCAGTCCGCATCGCGTTATGGCCCGTCACCGCGATCCTTGCATTTCGCGCGGCGACATCGCTAGACATGTGCATGGAGCAACCGAAACTTGCCTTTTTGAATATCGACCTGCAGGTGAGTTCCTGTCGTATTTGCATTAACTCCACATCATTGAACTTAACTCTCAGCTATCCATGTTTTGTATTGCAGCACGCACCTTTGAATGGACAGACGGAATCCTTTATTCGTGTGGCTCGCCGATCGTCAACCGACGTGCCAAAGCGAAATATTGTGCTCGACGCAATTGATTTGGTATGCAACTCTCGAGGCTGTGGCTGGGACTGGTTGCAGGGATTGTACATCCCGCCTGAGACACATCCTACATCGTCAGGATTGGCCTTTGTTACATCCGCCCTAGTTTCTGGTCTAAAGCACTCATTTCTTTGGGGCGCAATTCACTCTGCCATGAAGTCTTTCTCTCCAGATACATTTGGATCTGTTGATGGTGGTACCATCTTCGACGACTCACTTTCCCCACACCTCCGTTATTTACGATCGAGCATCATCGCGACGCTATGCGCATTCGCCATCTACTCATAATCAAAGCCAATTAAGATATCATCGTAGTTATTTGCGTACTGATATTCAGGCAACATCCAGAGCAATGCCCGCCCTTAATCGACTCTCCCTGGCGCGCCACCTCTCTCAGAGAATTCTGGAGCCGTCGCTGGCATCAGTGGTTGCGTCGGACAATCATTTTCCTCGGGGGAAACCCACTTTCTCTACTCTTTGGGCGTATCGGGGGCGTCGTAGGGGCGTTACTCGTCTTTGGGTTCATTCATCACCTTGCACTACTCCCCTTCGACGCGTCCTAGGAGATGTGGCGCATGATGCTGCCATTTGGAATGATGGGCACTGGGATGGTCATTGAGCGTGCTGTTTCGGGGAACAAGACAGGTGGCTGGATGGGATGGATGTGCTGGATGTTATGGTGGGGGAACGTGATGGTGGATGGGTGAGCAAGAGCTGGGATGCTTGGGAGTCCGAGCATTTTGGATAGTGCGACGCCTATAAGGCAACCGATTGAGCGGCTGTTTGACGAGTATCTCCATGCTATTGGCAGAAAACCGTGATGGCAGATGTTCCAGTAGCTGATATTAAAATTGTCAGATACGAGAGCAGCTAGTCCAATGAAAAATTCTGAATGCTGGTGGATGACGTCCATCGAGATACGTACTAGTAGTCGGTCCCACGCAAATTATTTGTATGCTCCAGCACGCCTCCTCAGTGTCGAAGATAGCAGACTCAAGCCCAAGTCTTATCAAGCTAGAGTCATCTCCGTCAAATTTAATTCGGCATATTGCAACTCAAGCATTGATATAGGCTCCAGGTCAAGAAACGCAGCGCGAGCATCTGGCTGAGGACTCTATGATTTTGGAACAACCAAACGATTCAAGCTAGTTTCAAAATTTATATATATCCTGCTTACTAATACGCCATTTGATCTTCAGCGGCGCTTTTCCTCACGGGCGTATGGATTGATCCTTTTCGAACGAGCATGTCTGGCTTCGATGCAATCATTAATCGCAAAGCTCCTAGTCCATGGGAGCTGTTCAAGACAAATCCTAGTCTTTATATAGCTTCAAAGCTGTATAATGGTCTCAACCAACAACTGCTACGTCCTTTGTCTTCTCCCGTCCGCACCATATGCATATCAGACACTCACAACACCGACATATCTGCCCTGATACCACCCGGTGATATCCTCATTCACGCAGGTGATCTCACTCATTCTGGCACTCCCAGTGAGCTCCAGGTCACCTTTGACTGGCTAGTCTCCCTTCCGCATGAACACAAAATCGTTATAGCCGGTAACCACGATACGTACCTTCAGACAGCCGAGGGTCGTTCATGGGTCCACACATGGCGGGATCGTGGCATAATCTATCTGGAGGACGAGGCTCACACTATCCAAGTGCGCGGTCGCGCATTCAAAATCTTTGGCAGCCCATTCACTCCGCAGCACGGCAATGGTGCTTTCCAATACCCACGTACGGGTGTCACTGGCACTCCCAGCCGTTGGTCTGTCATTCCAAACGATACAGATATTCTGATCACTCATGGTCCTCCTCACGGTCATCTCGATCTTGTTGGACTTGGTTGCAGAGCCCTGCTTGCACGTATATGGGAGCTCGGTAGGACACACCCGCCAGTGCTTCATGTGTTCGGACACATTCATGGCGGTCGTGGAATCGAGAATATGCCCTGGAACTCTGCTCAGTCAATATGGGAGGACATGGTGCTCAAGAAAGGGGGTTGGTTTCAAACTATGCATTTGCTATGGGCGATACTTTGGGGTGGCCGGGATAATGGTATAAGGACAGTTGCTGTCAATGCATCTGTGGTAGGAGGTCCGCGAGACCGTGATATCCGGCCTCCTGTCGTCATTGATATATAAGACATCGAAATCCACTATCGCATTTACCCACTGACTAGTAACGTGTTCGTACCGCCAGCTCTCTACCCACTTACAAGTATGGGTTAACACGTCATGCCCATATCCTTGTACTATCATACACTTGTACTACAGGAAAGTGTGTGCTCGTCGCTAAACTGATTCACCCATCTACATATCCTCCACACAAAGCCTTTAACTCCTTGATCTGCGCTTCCTGAATTTTGGCCCCGTACGCGATCGCTTTCGCCTCAATGTCTGCGACCTTGATTTTCGCTCCCCTCCTCTTGGATTCTTGGATGAGGTATTGCGACGCATCGGACATATCATAGGACTTCGCGTTCCCTTTCTTTTCGGCCTTCTCTAATTTGGCTACTAGACAATACATCCAGGGCGCAGCGAGTACCTGAAGCCCAGGCTCATCAAATATGACTACACCATCGCTAATTGCTTCGTTGTAGAGGTTGGTTTTAGTGTTGGGAGCAATGAAAAGTGCAGTGTGGTTGTTCGTCCACCCTTCACCAAGCTGGATCCATCTCACAAGACAGCAATGTTTTCAGCATCAACTCTACATCCGCCGTAGAAACACGGGAGTTTGTACGAGATTGTCAGTTGCATCATCATTAGGAGATCGTTGAACGAATACGCACGAAGAAGAATCATGTTTATTGCACCTCCAACAGCCACGACGGTTATCTGTTTTTTCTTGCTTTTCAGGTGTTTGGCTGTTAGGCCTAAGCCACGCTTGATATCTTCAGCGGTGAGCTGCTCGTCTTCGACACCTGGGGAGTACTGTCTAATCACTCATGAGAAGCATCATGAAATATATTTCTGACCTGGCCTGTTGACGAAATCGGTGAGGCAGCTGTATCGCTGAAACACTGACCCATCGGGATTTAACTCGGTGGAAGAAAGTGAGATGTGCTTGACGCTCCAACACTTCGGGGCGCCGAAGCTTCCACCTTCGCCACATGCGTCCAGCTGCGGTTCTCGCCTCCCCCAGGCTCCACTCGCAACCCGTCATTCCGCCGGTCTCACCCGGAATATGAGGTTCACTGTACTATAGGTAACGGACTCGTTGTTTGGTTCCTGTAACATCAGATGCGTACACATTAGCAAAAGGCAAGTTTTTCCCATTACACTCATTATATAGCCATATTCTCGACTTATATTTTTGTCAGATCTTCTAGAGGGCATGAAAAACTGCATAACCACCGATCCATTATTTAACAACAAAAATACAAAGATGAAGCGTCGATTACAGTGTACAATATCACGATTCGGGACTAAGAATGAACAAAGTGGAAACTACTATCGACATTTAGCGTGATTTGATGCCCTTTTGCATATTTCCACATAAATTCCATGAATATTGCCCCAATGTTGACAACGTATGTGACCAGCTAGAGCGTAGTGACGGTGCGGTAGACCATACTTCGAGAGGAAAAGCCTGCTATCAACATCGCTGAGGGTGAAGTGCATGAGGGACCAGGGAAGGCACCGATTGACGAAACGACTTACCAAACATAAAACAATTCAGGGATAAGACAACGAAGAATATAGGCGTGACTATCGACAACAGGTAGGACAAGACGAAGTAGTCGCCTTCCGTGAGTTGCTGATTATAATTAGGTTAGCCGGTGTCCGAAGAGTCAGCATGACGAGATTAGAACTTACTTCTTGAGTCCAGTGGCGATCGGTGTGTAGCCAACGTACCGTGCTCGAGCCGGATATCAACATCGCAATCATGGCGAGCATGAGAGACATAAGGAGTAGACAATAGGGAGCAGGTGATGAATAATCAAAGTACGGCACAGGAGAGCCCGTACTGACGAAAACACCACTTGTAGCTAGGAGGACAGTTGCCTTTTTTGGAGTATATCAGCGTCGGCCTGAGCTCGCGCCGAGATGGACAGCTTACTGTGGTGATAGTGCTGGTCAGGATAGAGCATGACCTGCTCCTAACGGTTTCGAAGGCTCTCTCTGATTGCAGCGACTTCCAATGATCATCAAGATCTGGGCGTCCAAGTGCCAAAAAACAGAGTACCCTCGTTAGGAGGGACGTGCGACGAAGGGTTTCGGGGAGGGGTTGTTCTACAGCAAGTGCTCTGTGGTGAGTAGTCACATATAACTGGAAAGGCCAGCTTAGTGAAATAATACGGCAAGAATTCATAATTTATAAAGCGCACCTCAGTGGGATAGAATAAGGCCATGGAGTTCAATGAAAGAGTGGAGAGTACTGAGAACAGTAAGTTGAACCTATTATAAAGGAACATCGGATGCATGATGCTGTGATATTGTAGTGACGCACCTGATGGATTTCATTGTCCATATATGTTTCACCATAGCTGTGTTTACGAGTCCTTGATAATAATGTACCTAGCCATTGGAATTTGGAAATGTCGATAATAGCAAACCTAATAAACGTGACTCCTAAATAGACTCGTCTTTCTCCTTACCTATGAGTACATGTTGTACGGCGCACATTGAACAAAGATAACGAGTATCTACCCACTGGCCTATCAGGGGTCTGATTCGCGTGTCTGACCAGTATTGCAAAATCCTAAAGTGTGTCGGACCATTGCAAAGATCCGACTCGCCAGATATAGAGAGTATGCTTTTCGCTCCCCAGAAACTGGCGCGTCGCGGTACTACGATTATGTAGCAAATACTAGAACAAAACAAAAAACTTCAAGCCGAGCGCTCAGCTGCGGAGATCCCTGTCTGTGTGTCAGCCTTATGTTTTTGAGTGCGTGAAGGCAGGTCTAATTCTACCGTGAGGACCATCATGTCGTAGAACCAAACATGACATGAAGCAGTGCGACACCCTCAGGCTTGCCTGGTTGGGATGTTCGGGGTGTTCGGGGCCTGTGTGAGAGATTCAAGATATCAGAATGTTTCCAAGTTGGACGTTGATGCATATGCATGATCAAGAAGAACGCTCAGCTCTTTGCTGTAGCTGTCAAGCGTGAGATATACAAGGTATCAGATGAGCTGTAGGTTAATCACAAGTTGAATAGCCGGTCACGATAGAAGCTACGGTAATTACAACTAGAAGGACTTAGTCATCATGATGTAGACACCAATTAGGACACCTGCCTTCATCCTCCCATCAGATCTACTCGGAGTCCAGCTACGCCGCCTCATTCAGGCCGTCTGTAGATCCAGAGAGCTTTGAATAGACGACCTCTTTTTCTTCAGCGCGGTATCTGTAAGTTGTCAGGTAGGGCCGATCAGTAACCGGTGAGACTCAGAGGCTGCGTCCTCTCTTTATAACTGGCGCATCCGCGTTGCGTTACTCAAAAGATTGGCATTGATCATCTGTACGAGATTAGAATCAGCGCTAGCGTAGGGTATGACACTGACAAGGCTAACCCGGGTACGCATCTGTCGGTGAATGTGAGTCGGGTGGTACGGGTATGGGTACCTGTGTTTGGCCCATCCTTGGCACGGGCACATGTACGAGGAACTGCAAAGCTTGCAAGGTACCCTGGACCGGTAACCAGTCCGTCTATGAGGCAAACCGTCGATAGAAGGACTGGTAAAGTTTGAATTTGGAATAGTGCATGAACGAATGGATTTTCATTTGGCGGGAACGGAAAATTCGAACTCGAGATATTGAAATTAACTTTGTTTGAAATTTTGAGACGCGATACAACGTGGTCGGAGAGCTTCATCGTCCAAGCCATGTGAGAAGCATCATTAGAAGGACTAGATTCATTTGTTGATACAAGAACGGCTCCCTACGCACATGCACTGCAGCTTGTTGAATTTTCCGACGGTTGTTACTTGACCCCAGGGTCAAGTTTCAGGCATTTCTGGACCCATAGTTTGGACCGGCTTGTTTATCATATCGAATTTGCATCGGATCCAAGGGTCTAGAAGGGTACCCGCATGTACTACTGGAATTGACATGACCTCGTGTCAGACCGTTGGCACCCGCAAGTCGTCAAGGGAGTCATTATTTTTAGCAAGAAGCCTTTACATAATTGCTTGCCTATTATTAGAATCTATACAGAGTTTGGTAGCGGAGCATGACTCGGAGCGCTGAGAGCGCGAATCGAGAGGTAAATGTTTCAATTACAACTTGAAATGTGTTACATTGACAAAATAATGTATTGCTTTGACACAAAGAAGTGATAAGTGAGTCATACAAACAAGCAGAATCCGAGGCCATACATAAACGAACGAAAGGAATGAAAAGATCACAAATGATTGTGACGTCTAAAGATCATGAAAACTAATGACGCTAATACTCATACCCTAGCATCTCCGAAGGGTATATCTGCATCAATTCAGGACACATGCATCCCTCAGTCCACCCGTTGGAGGTCCTCGCGGGTGGAGTATACATGGTGTAGTCGTCCGCGGTATCTGTTGAGCCGTATAAGACTCCCAATGATGAGTCGTAGACAGGTGGAGGGGTTCGGTCTTGAGTGGATTGGAGTTTATGTTCAGTGGGAAGAGGTTGCATGGACCGGGGTGGCATGGGTTGCGATTGAATGGGTTGCGATTGCATGAGCTGCAGTTGAATGGGCTGCGGTGGCATGGGTTGCAGTTGCATGGGTTGCGGCAGCATGGGCTGCGGTGGCACGGGCTGCAGTTGCATGGGTTGCAGTTGCATGGGTTGCGGTGGCATGGGCTGCGGTGGCATGGGCTGCAGTTGCATGGGTTGGAGTTGGAGTTGGTATTGGGGAAATGTAGCAGGGGGAAGAGACTCTGCCGAGGGCTGGGGCTGTGCCGGGGACTGGGATGACAGTTTAATCCTGCCTGACCCTTTTGTGGAGGGGGCACCACGACCGCGCGGCAGAGCAACATACCCATGTTGTTTCTGGCGGTGGCGCGTGAAGCCGGCGGGGTCGTGGGTCTTGTAGTTACAATCATCGTGAGGACAGATGTAGCGTTGCTCGCCCGTACTAAAAAAATGTTGACAAGGTGGAATCGATGATAGTGACGAATGAACACGTACTGCTTAGCAGAATGGATTTCATAGTTAAATTTCCTCTTAGTCGCAAAGTCGCAGCCGGGCCAGGTGCAGATATACCCACTGTGTAAGCGAATGTGAGTGAGGTAGGCTATATAGCATACAGGAGAAAAACGTACCCTAATGAATATGCGGCCTCGTGTCTCTTGAAGTCGATGAACCTGGTAAAAGTTGCGTTGCAGCCAGGATGAGCAGAGCAAGTGTAGATCTAAATATTCCGCGTCCGAGTCAGTATTCAAGTTAGTGCACGAAGTATACGTGTGATTAGGCCTACCTTAGACATGATTGATTATAGAAGAATATGAATGGTGCTGCTACTTGATTCTGTCTGAGGTGAATGTATGTTTCAACTCGGGGTGATGGCACCGGGGAGGGATTGGGGGAGGTATATAAACGATTCCCGACTGTGGTCATTCCACTGTGCTTTGCGGTAGACAGCCGTTTGTGGCGTTCGTACAGGGACGCTTTGTGGAGGTCACTAGTGGATGTGGACCATGAAACACGTGAGTGCATTGTCCTTGAAGCAACCACATCGGTTTGAAAGCTTCTATCTGTTACAGCGTTGGATGAACATCAGGATCGAGCTGTTTTCCAGAGATAAGTTATACGGATGGAGCTCAACTTGATGTGTAAAGACTGAGATGAAATATCGAATTACTTGACACCGAGGTCTGGCAGGGTTTTGGAGATCTTTGTCGTAGTGACCGGCCGGCCATGCAACAGGCGCTCGATCAACCCCTTGAGTCACTCGTTACTTTACATGTCCAAGTGAAGTGCTCAGAGTACTTGTGAGGGGCCGCCTAGGCATGACCGGACAAAAGTTGTCATTTCAGCGATTCAGCGATAAGATGGTCGAGGGAATGAGATCGAGCACTGCACTGGATTAATAAAGTTCGTATAGTTCAGTGCCATTTGTGTCTATTGCTACTAATGTTAGACAGAACGTCGGCATAATAAGGGAACTTGTCGAGTCGGTTGACATCCTTGTATGAATGTAAGCATAAGTGAATATCAGGAAAAGATGCAACACAACGTACTAGCAAGTTTCAACGTCCAAGTATGCCCGAGTTCCTAAGTTGTGCCTTCTTAAGACTGAGTAGTTACTGCAATGAAGGAACACCGCTCAGTGTGAGGATTGGGCCAAACATTGTACAAGTCAACCCGATCCGACTCGGATCCAGTAATCACATGCTCGTTCGAGGCGCGCTTCATGCTGAAGTTCACCTGCACTGCTCGCTGTAACGTACAGCGAGCATGGCGATATTCTCGAAACCGCTCAACCCTAATGAACTATTTCGACACCAGTCATCACGACGACCATTGCTTGTTCTGATCGCAACAGTTCTCATTCTTCGGTCTAGACTGTTTAAACCCTTTAGTAGGAACAAGCCAAGCAGTACACCAACGTACAGTCAAAGCGAGCTTGCCATCGACGCTGTTCACTTTCCGCTGGTGAATGCGACTCCAGGACTGGGTCTTCCATTTGTGCACCAGCTCCGTTCGCTCCTGCGAATCGTCCTCCCTTCGCTTTACACTCGTGAAGCGCTCCTACTCACTGCTCACTCTACATTTCTCGTTCTTCGTACAGTGCTGAGCATAGCTGTCGCCCGTCTAGATGGTCGCATAGTAAGGGACTTGGTCAGTGCAGATGGCAAGGGGTTCTTGACCGGCCTCGTTCTATGGTTCGCACTCGCTATACCAAGTATATATACAAACTCCATGGTATGTATCCTCCCAAACTCCCCTTCTATCCCCATTTATACTCTCTTCAGATTCGCCACCTTCAATCTACACTCTCCCTCAGGTTTAGAACCCGCTTGACTCGATACATCCATGACCTTTACCTCTCCTCCGCGCCCTATCTCCGTTACTACCGCGTTCCCCTCCATGGCATCGACCAGTACATCACAGCCGACGTCGACGCTTGGGCAGAGAGTGTCTCTGGTATCTAGTATGTTTTTCGTCCCTCCGCCTGGGCAGAACTAACTCTTTGTACTAGCGGCAATCTCATGAAACCCTCCCTCGACCTCCTTCTCTTCACCTCTCAACTCGCAAGGTCTCTCGGATTCAGAGGCACCGTACTACTTTTCATCAATTATTATATTACTGCCAAGGTCTGTCTACCACTGTATCCTAGGAACAACCCTAATATCCACCTAGATCCTCCGTGCCGTGACACCTGCCTTTGGTCGTCTCGCAGCTGTAGAAGCTCGTCTGGAAGGCGAATATAGAGCTGGTGTCGGACGCGTCGGGAGAGAAAGCGAAGAAGTTGCGTAAGTGCACTTCCTTCTGTCTGCCATGGCCGTCATCTGATATCAATGCAGGTTCTACGACGGAGGCGCACGCGAACGAGATATACTGACGAGAACGTATTTGCGATTGATCAAACATGTCAATTCGATATATAAGGTACGTTCGAATTTGCTTCCTACCTTTCCACACATCACCATTCTGCTCATACCAAACGCTTGTCCATTTTTACCCTCACCCATTGTGTTTTCTTCTCCTTACACACATCCCTCTTCATCCCAAACTCACCTCTCCCATCAAAACTAACACCTTCACAGATCCGCATCGCATACGAATGGACAGAAGATTTCGTCATCAAATACCTCTGGTCCGCCGCTGGGTACGGGTTGATAGCCGTACCGTTGCTTATCACGAGGAAGCGCTCCCGTGATGCGGGTGTCGTGGATGGAAAGGGAAAGAGTGGAGAGGGAAAGCGGGGACGAAACCAGAAGAGCGATGCAGATGGTATCGTTGCTGCCAGGACAGAAAGTGAGTATTTTGGTGCTTGGCGTGATCCTCATCCCCCTTTGTCTATATCCCCCAACGAGCAAACGCAGCTAACAAATTCACACAGCCTACATCTCCAATCGCCGCCTTCTCCTCTCCCTCGCAGACGCGGGTGGGAGACTCATGTATGCATATAAAGATCTGCAAGAGGTTGCTGGGTTGACTGCGCGGTGAGTGCTTTGTGTTGCTTGGGGGTATGCTTATGGGTCTCATTTTGGTTTCTTGGATTGCTCGTGTTATTCCCTCTGCGTTGTGTCTCATGGGTCACTCGACGAACTTACCCATCCACCAAAAGACTCTACACCCTCTTTTCAACTCTCCACAACCTCCCAACTCTCCCTCTTGCACTCTCAGGGGACGGTAATACATTCGCGTTGAAGGACGTGGATATATGCATTCCAGAGGATCCATTGACCTCTCCCAACTCACCCTCACCCATACCTTCTCATTCCTTCGCTACTACTTCCAAGCTTCAAGCTCACGCAGAACAAATCGCCCCAGTCCCATCCTTAGAAGCGACTTCCTCAGAAACTCTCTCAGGGCCAAACACCACCCTCGTCCGCGCACTCACGCTCACGCTCCGACCAGGTATGCACCTCATGATCACAGGATCTAACGGGGTTGGGAAGACGGCTGTTGCGCGTGTTTTGGCAGGGCTTTGGGCGCCTGGAAGTCGTTCGATGCTCAGGGGCTCTATGTGTACTGATGGCACGGTTGCGTGTCCTGTTGATGATGCACTTACGCGTCCCACAGACGACGCAGATGGACGTCCAGGGGTATTCGTCATCCCCCAACGTCCCTACCACCCCACAGGGTCCCTCTTATCCCAAATCATATACCCACACTCCGTATCCGAGTTCACTGCGTCCCCCGCAGCACTGTCAGAACTCGAAAGCTTGCTGGATGCTGCTCACCTTGGGTATTTGGTGGATAGAGAGGGTGGGTGGGATGCGGTTAAGGAGTGGAGGGATGTGTTGAGTGGAGGGGAGAAGCAGAGGGTGAGTTTGGGGTTTCTTTCTTTTTGGTGCTGGAACGAGATGGAATGATATTGACATTCTTGTTAACAGCTTGCGATGGCTCGCCTTTACTACCATCGTCCCAAATTCGCGATTCTAGACGGTGGGTCTCTTACCTCTCTTGCTGGCATCTGATCTAATCTAAAACGCAACAGAATGCACATCCGCCGTGAGCTCCGACGTCGAAGGCCAGATGTACGAGCACGCAAAGGCATTAGGGATCACCTTGATCACCATTTCCTTGCGGTGCGTCTCTGCGTGGTTTTTACGTGTCGATGCTGATAATGTTGACGCATGCAGACCGTCTCTGACAAAGTATCACACGCATATATTGACTCTTACGGGTGACGGAACGGGCAGTTGGACCTTCAGCCGGATTGCTACGCCTCGGACTCATGAGGGGCGTGGTGAGAACGGACTGATGATACCGCTTGGCGAAAGCGAACCAACTGCGGGGGATGACGAACGTGAACCAACAACAGAGGACACAGGAGCCAAATACCTCGCGCGCGTCCTTGAAGAGATACGTGTGCTAGAGGCACGGATTGAAGAGTCGTGTGAGTGGGAGAAGAGGGTGAGAGAGCTTGGGGAGGAGTTGAAGGCGAAGTGATGTGCTGGTCTTAGGTTGGGGATTTTTCGTGAGGAGGCGCAAGATATTGTATATGAGCTCGGGGACGGGTGGGGCGACTTTTGAGGTGGTATGGGCGGGCTGGCATACATGTAGATGAGTGTGGCGATGGTCTTTTGACGTGGCATGGTTAGGCTGGCATATATGTAGACTGTGTATACATGACCACGTGCAATTAATTGCTATAAGACATTGATATGAATCGAAACCGAATCGAAACACAAGAGTGATCTGGTAACAAGGTGGCCCAGTGGGGCACCGCTTAGCTTGTCTGTCGTGTGTTGTACAAGTTAGCCGTTATTATAGGTTGAGTTGGCATCTGTTTCTGCTGTGGCCTCGTAATTAAGTATCGATTAGCTAGTACTCCGTAGCTCCATGTCCCAGGTAGCAGAATATGTAAAAAGTTCTATCCTCCTTGGAATACCGAATACATAGCACAACGAGGCTAAATATCACAATGAAACAATCAAATAATGCTCCCCGCACAGTACCGTGGTCGATCGATCGATCATTTGAATCAGCTACACATATCCGTCGGTCAACACATCTCCACCTGCCTGGAAAGTACTGAAGGACGTCATGTCTATTTCCCCGTCGGCCCTGGCCACGAGCTTGGCGTGATAGTCTCGCATGCTGAGGATCAGACGCGGTCCCAGCACAAACATCTGTAACACCTCGGCGATTGACCAGATGCCAAAATAAACATCACTTCCTACTGACGATGAGTCCTGCAGATAATTTATGAGAAGAGTGGTCAGCTGCAGATGTCAGTCGTAGGTCAGCGTACCGTAAGAGTTTGAGACAGTGCGCCAAGTCTCAAGGAAACCATAATAGCAAAGCTAGCACATGCAGAACTTCGGTAAAACAAGTTGATAACATCCAAATCACCGAACTCACGCTAGAAAGTAAAACGTGTGACTCTTTATTAACATTGTGAAACAGTCTCCGATGGTCAATCCTGTCGGCAATTGTCGCAGTTCACGGATGTGTTTTATAACCATCCAAACCGTAAGAAACAAGGCGAGGATCTCCCATGCAGCGGTGGATACCAGACTCTCGAAATTCAGATTTGCCACGTAATTGTAGTCGATGCAGATATCGTAGCCGGAAAGGACAGCCTCCTCTGGTAAATATCCATGAGTCTCTTGTGCTCTAGGCTTTCATCGATAATGAAAACTTACGCGCTGAAACGCCCAGGTTTGCAATTACCACCATAACAACGGAGGCTATCGTGCAAGCCAGCAAAGCTACAACAAGAAGGATAAACAACCTTTTGGATCCCTGATACATGGCATTTATCCGAGCAATCATAGTGACTTTGAATGGTATATCAGTCAAGTCGACATCAGTAAGGAAGCGGCAGGTGGGCTCACCTCCCAGCATGGTATTGACGATGACAGGGGTCCATATCCCTATGTACCATATCATAGTGCCTGAAACCCCAGTTGCTTGGTAGCGGAACAAATACTTCAAATGAACTGAACTCACAGCTATTAAATTCATCGTTTCTTGAGGACACAAACCAGTAGAAAACAGTAGAAGATATCACTCACTCCTATATAGGAACGTGTTATGTAGTTAGTAGTTGAATGGGAATGGCAGGCATCGGTGCAAAATACCCACTACATCGATGATAGAGACAGGTAGGATTGCTGCATGCTGCTAGTCAGAAGGAGTAAATACATTTGAGGATAAGGATGCATACATAGGATGTTAATGCTGGTTGCGAGATGGCTTATTAGCACACTGCAGTGAGATAGCCTTGCAAACGCACACAGAAAACAGTATTCCAATGTAGCGGACCTAATATATGTTGAAGTCAGCGCAACATAACAACTACACTCGCAGCAATAACGTACACAGATATAGAGAATAGTCATGAGGGACCAATGTTGCCTCTGCCCGAGTCAACTGCATTGTCCTACATATTTGGTTCTGATAAGAACTTTGCTCACCAAGATCAGTTCGAACTGTTGAAGCATTCTTAGTGAGATGTGCAGGTCATGACATCAACTTACCTCTTGTCCGAATGTTAACACTTGAATACTGTATACATATCAATGATCACTCAAAACGTATCATCTCGCTCACCCCGGTCGTATATCACCACAGTGGAGCTTGCAGCTGCAAATCAATGGTCAACGATATTGAAATGTCATCATTGACAATGCAATTGCTCTCCACGAACCCACAAAATAGTTGATAAGAGAAGAATAACTGATGAACGACCACCAAGTGGGATCATCTGAGACTATGGTCATCGGGTTGGGACGTAAAAAATGCGTGTAGAAATATTGCTGTCCATCGCTTTTATAGTGATTAGTTTGGGTGTCCGCGACCATATGCATTGAGTCAACTAGTGTAGGGGGTAGAACTGCTACATAGTAGTAGCAGGCCAGGGTCAGTTCTCAGGCTGCCGGTTATAACCGGCAGAACCGGATGACTCAGATGTACTAGACTAAGTATGTATATGACATTCCTAACGACGACATCAAATGGTGGTCTCGTCCCATATGCATCCGTCATTCCTATATATACGCGAAGGATGCTTCAAGATTTTGTGCAGTCTCGTCGACAGCAATGTGGAAATTGAAATTTAGAGGTTGACACGCCATTGACCGCAGGGTGGTTACGAGCCTACTAATAGCTGTAGCTGGTGACTATCGGGGATCATTAATATTGTCTTAGACATCATCTGATCATATTAATGCGGTGGTGTACTGACAGGATGGACTTGGCGCACCATTGCTTGTGCAGCTCATCAAGGAAACACCTTCAAAAATCAAAGTTATGCGTACTACACATGAGTAGATCCAACTCCGAGTCGGTGGGCGGCAAGCCTCCAAACACATGGGCCCATCAATGACCGCGTAAGTATTAATCTAACTGCATGGCTTCGTTGTGTCAAAGCGGTGTATTAACAGAGAATGGACGGTCATGAAGGATGCCTGGGACGGTACCTGATTTAATCACACATGACAGCTGGGCGTAAGGCCTGATTGCGCTTGGATTGCGCCGTGTCGCATTTCTACTAGCTTGGTGTTGCAAACCTTTTCACTGCTTGCCATTTCATAGTACTTGTTGCTTCCAGGTACTGCATGGCGATTCCTTCGTTTACTTAGCCACGCGATCGTGTCACAACTCCGAGTCCGTTTGGTATTAGTAACGGTTCGCTGGTATGTATGTTGTACCTCAGCATTGAATTTCGCATTTATGCGATCATACTTACAAAGCTTGATCCTGACTCGCTCTAGCCTTTATTGTCATTATCAGTGGTGCTACTGCTGTGCCCGGCTTGATGATGAATCGGCACTTGAACTATACTACATCTGATCAGTGATGATGTGAGATCCTGGCATTTTCCAGACAGGTGATACGATGATGTCGCATGACCGGCAGTTTTCCTTTTCGCTGTCGATAAGGCATACAGAGCCAAGTACGAGAAGTTCTATCCTCCAAATCATTTCGGAAAACCAAATACATAGCGTGACTATCCTAAATATCACAACGAAATACTTAAATATGCATGCTCCCCGCACAGTACTGTGGTTAATCATTTGGATCGTCTTGTGTGCTACACATCTCCGCCAGTCAACGCATGTTCACCAGCATGGAAAATAATCGATGATATGCCTGTTCCCCCGTCGGCCCTAGCCACGAGCTTGGCGTGATATTCTCGAATGCTGAGGATCAGACGCGGTCCCAGCACAAACGTCTGCAACATCTGGGAAATTGACAAAATGCCATTGTAAACAACACTCCCCACGGACGATGTGTCCTGCAAAGAGATGATGAGAGAGTGGTCAGATGCAGATGTCAGTCACAGGTCAGCGCACCGTATTTGGAGACAGTAAACCAAATGTGAAACAGGCCATAGTAGCAAAGCTAACAAATGCGGAGCTTCAGTCAGACCAGACAAAAACACCCAAATAACCGAACTCACGCTAGAAAGTAAAACACATGACTCTCTGCTAAAATCATGAAACAGGCCCCAATGGTCGATACTGTGGACGTTTGTCGCGTTTCACGGAAGTGCTTTATAACAATCCAAACTGTAAGAAACAAGGCAAGGATCTCCCATACAGTAGTGGATATCAGTCTCTCGTAAGTCCGATCTAGCATGTACCTCTCCGTGTAGGTGATGCAGATGTGGTGGCCAGAAAGGACGGCCTCCTCTGGTAAATGTCCATGAGTTTCTTGTACTCCAAGCTTTCATCGATAATTGAAGCTTACGCCCTGAAACACCCAGGTTTCCAATTACTGTCAGGACTCCAGAAGTGATGGTGGAACCCAACAACACAACAAGAAAAATGAGCAACTTTTTGGATCGTTGATACATGGCATTTATCCGGGCAATCATGATGACTTGGATGATATTTCAGTCAAGTGAATATCAGTAAGGAGACCGCGGATGAGCTCACTACCCAGCATAGCATTGACGATGACAGGGGTCCATGTCTGTATGAACCAAATGATAGTGCCTGAAACCCCAGTTACTTGGTGGTGGAATAAACACTTTAAATGAACTCACAGCTGTCGAAGTCGTTATCTTGAAGACACAATCTGGCGGAGAATATCACTTACCCCTATATAGGAGTGTAGTTAGTAGTTGAACGGGAGTGCAAAACACCCACTGCGTCGGTAACCGAGATCGGGAGATTCACTGCATACCGCCAATCCAGTCAGAAGAGGCGAACATATTTGAGGATACATACACAGGAGGTAGACACTGGTTGCGAGAGATGACTTATTAGCGCATTGCGTTATGTAGACAGCCTTGCAAACGTACACAGAATTTAGTATTCCAATGTAGCGCACCTAGCATATGTTGAAGTCAGCACAACATAACAACTGCGCTCATAGCAATAACGTACACAAATATAAAGCACGGTCATGAAGGACCAACGTTGCCTCTGCCCGAGTTAATTGCATCATGCTGTTTGGTTCTGATACTTGCTCACCAAGATCAGTTCGAACTGTCAAAGCATTCTTAGTGAGATGTGCAGGTCATGACATTAACTTACCTCTCGTCCGAATGTTGATACTTGAATACTGAGGTATGCATATCAATGATCCCGCGGAACGTATTAGCTCGCTCACCCCAATCGTATACCACCGCAGCAATGCATACAGCTGTGAAGCGACAGTAAAATATATTGAGACGTCACCATTGGCACCCCAATTGCTGTACATAGTACGAACCCGAAAAATAGCTGGAAATACTAGCATAATTGATCAACGGCCACCAAGAGGGATCATCTGAGATTATGGTCATATCGGGATATTTGGGGTGTATGGAGTGCGTGCAGTTATGCCATCGACCATCGCTTTTATAGTTTGGGCGTCCGTTTCTCGAATCAGAATCTGATTGATACCAGTACTATAATACTACTAACCTTTTGTGTATGGAGGCAACGGCGGCCACCGTGATACGCCACTTGGTTGCACCTGGGTCCTGGGTTTCCCAATACGAAGTACATAGTGGGATCTGCTAGTGCAATATTGTACTAACGATCATCGATCATGATGTACATGCTTTAGATGTGTGGGAAAGTATGCAAAATACCTTTCGCGGGAAGCCCATCAACATCGAAGCGGCGAACAAGCGGCGAAAGTGTGCAAAGGGGAAGATTGGAATCTCAGGTTAGTAATCTTAATAAAGTTTTAATGCGAATGTGATTTTACTGTTCTCTCTTGTATCAGAAGCTTTCCCTGCCGTCGATACTTCCTCAGTCGACTTGAGGTGTTTTGACTACTACCTCTCGGTTCTCTATGGCTATTTGGTAACTATATCGGAATGTAGACACAGTCTTTGGATCCTCTATGATGCATTCCAAGATCTCCATCACTCTAGCGGCCGTAAAATATGTTCAGAAGCAAATCTGTTGATCAACCCAACAACACGTTAAACTTGCGCGTCGTGTTATCAACCACACTGCACTGATGTGAAAGCAAAAACACGACTCACTACCACGCTAGGAGCATATAAAGAGAAACTGCCAGCCGGTGAGTCATATAGTCAAATCCAGGACACAAACTACTCATACTCACGCAAGCTTTCTCGGTGCACGTACAGTATTACAATTTTTTGGGATGACACACCAGATGGGGCAGTGAGTATCATTGGCAGATACCAATGCTGTCAAAGCGACAACAATGGCGGGGACAAAACAGACACGCATTGTTGTGAGGATGCGATAAAGGATAAAGTAAAATAATTCTGAGAAGGACGATATAGAAGGCGCCTTGCTTTTATAGGCTGAATATCGTGAGTATGTACGATAACCTATCCACTGGAATCACCTTTCGAATAGCTGATATCTGCAACGCCAGCAGATTGCCACCTGAGATCTGCCTTGTGGAGCAAGATATTTGCAATTTGGCATGGAACAATCCTGCTGTGGTGCTCAGATAAGCTAGTACTTCACACTTACTGGCGTCTCGGTGTGAGTGTAAATCTATTTCGAGGTTACTACCTTCGTGTCAGAAGTGAGGGTCAACGCACCAGTTTGTTGAGTCTGTCATTACGACTTGGCGTTACCATTCAAATTACAATCTTGACGTCCTGTCATGATACTGTCCTCCGATACATATTCATATCACAATGGTATGAGCTACTTTGAACATATCGTGGCAGTAGGTCTCAGCTGACTCCAAAACAGCACTTGCCTACTTTGAAACTTGCAACACAACAACAAAATACACATTGTCGCGGTTTTTTGTACGGCATACAAAGAACTGAATGCTCTAGTCGGGAAAATATTCCAATCAGCAGGCATGCGAATGCCTTATCTGAGTACTCCGCAAAGAGCTCTGGGGGGTTTGTACCGATGAGACTTTGTGCAATTTCGTGACACCCAACTTGAATGTTCCTGTCGATGTATATGTATATCTTTCTCCCTCTCGCGTGCAGTGCGAATTGGCCGTTATTATAGCTTGGCATCTGATTCTGCGCGGGGGCCTCGTAATTGAGTGGATTGGTAGAGCTTCAAGCACCGAGTAGCCACTCCAGAGGGGACTCCGTGTCACAGGTAGGAGAAAGTATAAAAAATTACATCCTCCAAATCACTTCGGAACGCCAAACACATACGAGGCAAAATATCACAACAAAACAAATAAATATGTATGCTCCCTGTATAGCACCATGGTCGATCATTTGGATCGTTTTACGTGCTATACATCTTCGCTGGTCAATGCATCTCCACCAGCATGGAAAGCAAGGGAAGTCATGCCTATTCCACCGTCGGCCCTGGCAACGAGCTTGGCGTGATATTCTCGAATACTGAGGATCAGACGTGGTCCTAGCACAAACATCTGCAACATCTGGGAAATTGACAAAATGCCAGTGAAAACAGCACTCCCCACCGACGATGAGAGCTGCAAAGAGATGATAAGAGAGTGGTCAGTTGTAGATACCAGTTGGCACACCGCGATATTTGGAGACGTTGTGCCAAGCTGTAAGCAAGCCATAATAGCAAAGCTAACAAATGCGGAACTTCAGTGAAACTAGATAAGTAATGTTGAAATCACCAGACTCACGCTAGAAAGTAAAATGCATGACTCTCTATTAATATCGTGAAATAGTCCCCAATGATCGGTCGTCTCGGCGATTGTCGCAGCTCACGGAAGTGCATTATAACAATCCGGACCGTAAGAAACAATGCGAAGATCTCCCATACAGCGACGGATATCACATTCTCGTAAGTCAGATTTCCCATGTACGTGCCGATGTCACTAAAGCACATATGGTAGCCGGAAAGGACGACCTCATCTGGTAATGACTGTGAGTCTCTTGTACTCCTGGCTTTCATAGATAATTGAAGCTTACGCGCTGAAACACCTAAGTTTCCAATTATTGTCATGACTCCGGAGGCAATGGTAGAACCCAGTAACATTACGACAAGGAAGATGCGTAACTTTTTGGATCCTTGATACATGGCATTTATCCGAGCAATCATGATGACTTGAATGATATTTCAGTCGAGTCAATAATAAGGCACCACGGGTGAACTCACCTCCCAGCATGGCATTTACTACGACAGGGCCCCATGCCTGTATGAACCAAACGATAGTGCCTGAAAACTCAGTTACTTGGTGGTGAATAAATACTTCAAATATACTCACAGCTGTCGAAGTCGTTATCTTGAAGATACAACCCGGCGGAGAATATCACTCACCCCTATATAGGAGCGTATTTAGTAGTTGAATGAGAATTGGAATGACAGGCATTGGTGCAGAACACCCACTGTATCGGTAAGCAAGATTGGGAGATTCACTGTATACCGCCAGTCAGAAGAAGCAAACACATTTGAGGACACGTACACAGGAGGTAGGCGCTGGTTGCGAGAGATGACTTATTAGCAGTGCAGTGTTATATAGATAGCCTTGCAAACGTACACAGAATATAGTATTCCAATGTAACGCACCTAGTATATGTTGAAGTCAGCACAACATGCCAACTGCGGTCATAGCAATGACGTACGCAAACATAAAGGATAGTCATGAAGGACCAACGTTGCCTCTACCCGAGTCAACTGCATCATCCCGTTTGGGACTTTTCTCACCAATATCAGTTCGAACTGTTGAAGTATTCTTAGTAGGATGCAAAGGTTATGACAACAATTTACCTCTTGTTCGAATGTCAATGCTTTAATACTGCATACATATCAATGATCCCTCGGAAATTATTATCTCGCTTACCCCAATCGTATACCACCGC